>NC_057718.1:48031810-48055887 GCF_004010195.1 Chiloscyllium plagiosum
CGCCTCATCTTCCGCCTAGGGACCCTCCAACCACAAGGGATGAACTCAGATTTCTCCAGTTTCCTCATTTCCCCTCCCCCCACCTTGTCTCAGTCAAATCCCTCGAACTCAGCACCGCCTTCCTAACCTGCAATCTTCTTCCTGACCTCTCCATCCCCACCCCACTCCGGCCTATCACCCTCACCTTGACTTCCTTCCACCTATCGCATTTCCAACACCCCTCCCCCCAAGTCCCTCCTCCCTATCTTTTATCTTAGCCTGCTGGGGACACTTTCCTCATTCCTGAAGAAGGGCTTATGCCCAAAACGTCGATTCTCCTGTTCCTTGGATGCTGCCTGACCTACTGCGCTTTTCCAGCAACACATTTTCAGCTTTAAAAAGCTGTATCCTACATTTGAGAGCACAACACAGTACATATAAAAAACTGAAGTGCAATCATGAAGCCACTATTATTTGTACTAATTTGGTCCAAAAGCCAAAGTTGTTTCAAAATTGCAATCACAAAAGCAATTTTATATTGGGAAGCTTTGCTAGAAAGAAAATGATTAAGTTATAAACATACAAATACCTCAAAGTTAACCCTTCTTTACTGAACAAATCTGAAATGTGGAAATTGTATTTGTCTTCGCCATTCACTATACATTTACCTTAACAAAGCTAGCATTGATCTCTCATAGCGCTACACCAAAGAAATTCAGGGAAATTTGGACTAAGGATTCAATTAACATTTTCGTACGATAAGAACAAAAATTGAAAGAAAATGAAAAGAAAACCTCAACATATTCAACAGAAAAAAAGTGTCAAATGTCAACTTTGAAAACTGCATTTCAACAGGCATTTCGAACGAGACTATCAGCAGGATGACACTCAATTATTGTACACCCACTTGCGTCATTTTACATCAACTTCCTTTAATCGGTTTAACAAAAATAAACAATGACTTTGGATTCTAAAAAGGCAAAATTAAAAACTAGTCCCAGACAAAGTTTACGATTCTAGGCTAAATGCAGATTATCCACATTTGGGAATCCTACGCAATCAATCCTGTAGAATACTTGCGTGAAAGGTACACTTTATCTTGCTTAACATCTCGTCCTGATCGTTCATTTACTCTGATCACGACTGTCAAAAGGCAGATGACTTAGTTTTCCTGTTGCTTGAATAACGTCTAATATATTTGCTTATGACTTCCACACCCGCGATTTGGGGGGGGGGGGGGGAAGAAACGAAACAATCGAACAGAACTAAAATATCCGAACCCTTTCCCAAACAGAAGTAACAAACACAGTCTTACCTATGCTGTTTGTGGCCCAGTGTGTAGAAACGGATATAAGACCAAAATGAAGAGAACAACGAGAGAACACTGGACGGTTACTATAGTGGCAGCTGAGAGGTCATGGACTGATCGGCTGGGCGGTTACTCAAAGATATGTCGGGGATGAGCATCAGCTGCCTGAAGCCACTGGGCCAAGAATAAGCTTGCTTCCTTACTGATCTGACAAAAATACAAATAAAACAATCGGTATTTGATACCGTTCACGACATCGGCACTTGACCAGTGATAGTGCTAACCCAGCCCTTACTTGGTGCCATGCTCGTATAGGAAGGAGACTTTAAACCTATGATATTCACTTTCAAGCCAATCAACTACAACATTAGATGTTGTCTCCTTCCTCAACCGCCCGCCTTTATTAAAAAATACAAGTAATCTCCCGATCTTAATCCTCCCTGTCCCTTCGTGTAAAGATATAAACTGCTTAGTTGGTTTCTCGATACAAACCAACAAGCAGAATTAAACCCTCTGGAAAGAGAAAAAAAGGACCTGGCTGTTTTAGTGTCGAGAGGATTGTAGCCCCGTCCTCTCTGAAGCAAACCTCGACCATGAAGGAGAAGTAAGCAGCCCGGCTGAACAACTGACACATATACTGTCGCTCTCACATGGCTCCAGGCGCTCGCTGCAGCAGGCTCGCGGCTCAGCGCGGGGCGGGGCCGGGTGCTGCGCATTCACCGCGCGCCCTTCCACAACCCGGGAGCCCGGTACATTCCGCTCCGACAACCTTCTTGTCTCCCCATTTACAATCTCCGGCCTTCACGTAAACCGGCCCCGGACCGCGCCCACCCCCTCCCACGTACGTACGAACGACGCACCGCGCCGGTGACGCGCTGCCGAACAATGGAAGAGAACGCGGGAGCAAAGCGAGCGGTGCCGGGCTCTTTCTAAAACCCTAACGAATGCTGCTAGCACTCCAGCTAAAATATAATCACTGACATCAGTATCCTGGATACCAGCTGCTGGAAATCAGACAGCGCTCGTGGGTCCGATTTTAACTCAGCGTAAGTTTTACTGAGTTAAAAGCGGGTTCAGTGTTTCGGGTCAATTACCTTCAAATAGAAGTGGAAGGGGGGATAGACGGAAATGTCACCGCACAAACGGAGCCATGATCCTGTTCGTGCCAGCCAAAGGCTATTAGTCATAGAGTCGTACAGCACGGAAACAAATCCTTTGGTTCCACTCGTCCATGCCGACCAAGTTTCCCAAACTAAATCAGTTCCATTTGGCCACTATCCCTCTAAACCTTTCCAGTTTGTGTACCTGTCCAAATAACTTTTAAATGTTTTGGCTATATCTGCATCTACCACTTCCTCAGGCAGTTCATTTCACACACGAACCACCCTCTTTGTGAAAGATTTGTCCCTCAGGACCCCTTTAAATCTTTCCCCCTCACCTTAAACAAATGGCCCCTAATTTTGAACTCTGCCACCCCCCTACCAAACCTCAAAATGCATCTCAGACTAAGTGTGAAAAGAAACAGTAAAGGCTCAGACCATTACCATCCAATCCTCACTAGCTGCAGATTGTCGCATGTTGCAATGTTTAAAACAAGGAAGGAAATAATAGACCAAATAACAACAATAGTAATTGTACCTGTCTCTACCACTTGGTCCTGAAAAAGGGTTACACTTGAAACGTTGACTTCTCCACCTCCTGATGCTGCCTGGGTTGCTGTGTTTTTCCAGCCTCCTGCATGTCTACCTTGGGTTCCAGAATCTGCAGTTTTTATTGTCTCTACCAGTTCCTCTGGCAGCTTGTTCCATATAGCAAATGCTCCATCCTCTGTCCTGGAAGACACAGAGTTCATATCGAAGTAATGTTAAGCTTGCTTGTTTCTATCTCCATTGTCCACCATCCTCTTGGTAAAAATAATCCCCTCCATCCCTTCTGCAATTACTTTAAATCTATGCCCTTGATTACTGCGCTCTCTTTTAAGAGAAATAGCTCCTTCATAATTTCATACACCCTTCATCTTCAAACTTCTAAATCATATTATACTTATGTGTGAGGTTGATTTAGGCCCGCTCTGCAATTCTGGTTCATGACTGATCATCTACTTCAATGGCATCTTCCCACACTATCCCCATTTCTTATGTCCTTAGTATCTAGGAATCTGTCAAGGTTTCTGTCAAATATATCAACAGTCTTCCGGGTTATAGAAAAGGCTGAGCCACTGGATGTTGAAAAGACTATGGGCTCAGGCAACATTTTCAGCAATAATTCTACAGACATGTGCTCCAGAACTTGCTGTGCCCCTAGCCAAGTTGTTCCAGTATCCGGTTGTAAGTTTACTCCTGGAGGTACATTTTCAGACGTTTCATCACCATGCTAGGTAACATCATCTGTGAGCCTCCAGTAAAGAGCTGGTTTTCTGTCCCACTTTTTATTAACGTGTCTTGGTCTCTTAAGGTGGGTGTTGTGATTTCTGGTTCTTTTTCTCAGAGCTTGGTAAATGGGATCCAAATCGATGTGTTTATTGATGGTGTTCCGGTTTGAATGCCAGGCCTCTAGGAATTCCCATGCATATCTCTTTTTAGCCTGACCTAGGATGGATGTGTTGACCCAGTTGAAGTGGTGTCTTCTTTGTGTGTATATAAGGATATTAGTGATAGTGGGTAGTTAAGTATTTGGTCTGTGTGTTGTGAAGAGAGAATTGAGATGGATGATAAATGTTGACGAAACCAGCGATGACCAGATCACACACAGACTAGAAACTTAACTACGGAAGCAATCATCCCAATACCCACAAATGGAGCTGCATCAGGCCACAATACGCTGCAGCACCCATGAATTACGAGCAGCAGAAGAAAAATACCTATACAGCGTACGGGTACCCCATAAACACAGTCCATCGATTTCTAAACAACAAAACCAAACAAGCAAACACAACATGCCCAGAAACTCTAGTCACATTACTATACATCAAAGACATCTCTGAAGTGACTAGCAGACATAATCTGACCCCTTAGCATCATGACAGCCCACAAACCTACCAACACACTTAAACAAAAGCTGATGAACCTAAAGGACCCTATACCCATAACCAGCAAAACGAATGTCATTTACAAAATACCATGAAAGGACTGCAAGAAACACTACATCAGACAGACAGGCAGAAAACTAGCACCAGGATACAAACACTAACTGGCCACTAAAAGACATGACCCACTATCACTAGTATCCTAACATGCAGGAGAAGAAGGACACCACTTTGACTGGGACAACACATCGATCCTAGGACAGGGCAAACAGCGACACGCACGGGAATTCCAAGAGGCTTGGCATTCAAATTGGAACTCTATCAATAAACACTTAGATTTGGACCCCATTTACCAACCTCTGAGAAAAAGAAACAGAAATTATATCAGCCATCTTAAGAGACCAAGACACATAAATAGCAAATGAGACAGAACACCAGTGCTTCACCAGAGGTTCACTGATGATGTTACCTAGCATGGTGACGAAACGTCTGAAAACAAACCTTGCAGCTTATAGAGCAAACTTACAAACTGACTGTCAACCTGAGCTATACATCTTCTCAAAGATTCTTCCAGTATAGCTATAATATTGGTATTCACCCAGAAATATGGAAAATTGCCCAGGTATGTCCTGTGCACAAAATGTAAGATAAACCTACACCAATTTCCAGTTGTTCAGTCTTAACATCAATTTTCAGCAAAGTGAGAATCAATTGATTAGAGTCAATTCTAGGACAAAGGAAGGTGATTGTATGTCCTGTGCACAAAATGTAAGATAAACCTACACCAATTTCCAGTTGTTCAGTCTTAACATCAATTTTCAGCAAAGTGATGGAAAAGTTATCAACAGTACTATCATGTAGCACTTCCTCAGCACTAACCTACTCCATGCTGCTCAGTTTGGGTTCTGCCAGGACACTCCATTCCATATTTCATTATAACCTTTCCACACAGACAAAAAGCTGAATTTCCCAGAGTTGAACTAAGAGTGACTGCTCTTGACATAAAGGCAGCTTTTGACCATGTATGGAATCAAGAAACCATAGCAAAATTGGAATCAGTGAGAATCAATTGATTAGAGTCAATTCTAGGACAAAGGAAGGTGATTGTGGCTTTGGAAGTCTATTAGTTCAGTCCCAGGACATTGCTGCAAGAGTTCCTCAGGGAAGTGTTATCGGCCCAATCATCTTCGGCCAAATTGTCAAGCAGCTTCCTTCCATTATAAGATCAGAAGTGTGGATATTTACTGATGATTGCGCATTACTATTCATAGTTCCTCATCAGACACTGAAGCAACTTATGCTCATGTGCAACAAGACCTAGACAATATCCAGGTTTGGTTTGATAAATGGCAAGCAAAATTCATGTCACACAAGTGCCAGCAATGACTCTCCAAAGAGGGAGAATCTAACTTTTGCCATATATATTTAATAGCATTACCATTGCTGAATCCCCCATTATCAATATTCTGGGGATTACCATTGACTAGAAAATTAACTAGATCAGCCATATAGACTGTCCACAAGAGAGGGATAGAGGCTTGGAATTCTGTTCCATGTAACTCACTCTCTGCCCACCATCTACAATTCAGGAATATGTTGGAATATTCTTTACTTGACTGAAAACTCAATAATACTCAAGAATCTCAACACTATCCAAGACAAAGTGAATACTTGATTGGCACTTTATTCACCATTTTCCCCATTCACTCCCATGCACAGTGCAGCAGTGTGTATCATCTATAAGATGTATTGCAGTAATTCACCAAGACTCGTCTGACAGTGTCTCTCAAACAAATTACCTCTGTCACCTCAAATGGCAAGGGCTACTGATGCAGTAGAGTACGACCACCTGAAAGATTCCCAGCAAGCCACACACCATTCGGTTTAGGAACTGTATCAGTGTTCCTTCGCTGTTGCTGGATCAATATCCAAGGCATCCTTCCCTAAATAGCAGTGCAAATGTACATATACTCCAAAGACTATTAAAGTTCAAGAAGGTAGCTCCTCACCATTTTATGAAGAGAGAATTGAGATGGATAATAAATGCTGCCTAAACTAGCGATGACGAAATCCCATAAATTAATTTTGAAAATGCCTTCAATAGAAATGAGGGTAAGGTGCTGACATATGCCGCTCCATAGTGCATTATGTAAGCACTTGTGAGCTAAACCTACAGATTTAGCCACTCCAGGCAAGTTCAAACATTACGGTAATTAGTAATCAGAATCAAAATTATGTGCTGAATGTAGACCTTCAAGCAAGCAGGCTTTATTAATTTGTTTGTGATTTATTTTCACCCATTGGAAAAAACCCTCTAAATCTAGGCTGATGCATCAAATGTACGGTTAGATGTACCCTACAAGGCCCTTCAGATGGAGACAAAAGATTCCCAAAGCACTATTTCAAGCTAAAGAGTAGGCAGGCTCTCCAAGTGATATACAAGCAGAAAATGCAAGAAATGTTCAACAGGTTCGTCAGCATCTGTGGAAAGAAAGAGAGTTAATGTTTTAAATTGATTACCTTTTCTTATCAGCCCTAATCTCTTACACTGTTCTAGCCAACGTTAATTTCATGACTAACATGTTCAAAACAGATTATCTGGTCTTTAGTTTATTATTCTTCGTGAGAACTTGCTGAGTGCAAATTAGCTGATATTTTAACACTTGAGGACAGAGGCTGCAATTCACGATTACTATTTTGTTCTGTAAAGGATTTTAGAATGTCCAGTGGTTGTGAAAATAAAATTGCAAATCCTTCTTCTTCAGTCAGCATTAATCATGTATCATTGATATTTTGCACTTACCTTAGAAGTTTAGGTTCCTATAACTGAGGATCTTTGTGACTTTAGAGCCCAGCTTTAAAGCTGTAAAGTTCAGAGAAGCAGAATACTTGTGATAAGGTAAAGAGAGATACTGAGGGTGAATTGAACTTTAAAACTAAGTTATCTAATTGTAAAACATTGCACTGATAAAGAATAGAAAATGATAACATTCCAATTCCCTTCATAACCAATAGTAAACCAACAATTCATTGTTGGTCTATGAGTAACTTGTATTCCTGATAGCCTATCTGTAATTTGTAATAATGTTACCTGTTGGTACATATTTTGAAAAATACAGAAAAAAATCTCCCTATACTCACAAGATGAAGTCTGTCTGTCCAGACATTATTAGTTTTTTTTGTCAGGTGTGACTCACTTGTCTTGGAATCAGAAAATTTTGTGCTCAAGTCTCAGTTACAGAGTTGAGCACAAAAGTATAGACTAACACTCCAGTTCTATACTGAGGAAGAATTGCCTTTCAGATAAGACATTAAAACACCTTTGCAGGTGGGGATAAAAAATTCCATTACATTATTTGAGGGAAAAGTGTGGGAGTTCTCTTTGATTTGCATGGTAATATTATACTCACGCCATTAAAATAAATTATTTGCCATTGCTTTAGTCATAAATGTTTTAGTCAGTCCAAAGGTGTGCAGGTTAGATGGAATGGTCATACTGAAATTGTCCGTAGTGCTCACGGATGCATCGGCTAGTTCGATCAACCATGGTAAATGTGGGGTGACAGAATACGATAGGGGACTGGGTCTGGGGGGGGCGCTGTAGACTTGTAGGGCTGGTGCAGACTCAATGGGCTGAATGGCTTCTTTCTGCACTGTAGAGGTTCTATGATTCTACTGTTTGTGAACTTGTTGCTTGTAACTTGACTGCCTTGTTTCTTAAATGACAATGATGATTACACTTCACAAGTCCTTTAAAGATTTTAAATTAATTCTTTGGGACACCTTACATTCTGAAAAATACAATAATTGTCAGTCTTATTTTTCTCTCTAACATTTGTACGCCAGTTCCTGAGCTCAGATTTAATAAGTTGGAGTTTTCATAGCATGTTAAAAAGTACAGCACAAGAGGATCTCAAATGTTGCCTCCTTTTCCTATGGATCATTTAGTTCTCCATTTCAAATAATTAGCCCACTCCTATATAAGCAATGTTTTAACATTTACCTCAATGGCAACTTGTGACATGTCTAATAGTCTAATAGTCTTCACATCAAGAACATTTCCCTTCCTCTGTAGTTCTTTCAATCTCAATTCTCACTATCATTGAAAATCATCTTTCACTATTTACTCATCATAATCTTGCTCTCACATTTTTATTTTTTGCCCTTATCTCTTTGAACCTTTTCTGGTGAAGGAAGTAGTGGTAAGAGCAAAATCATTTTCATGCAGAGAGTGGGACCTGGAGGTTACTGCCCAAGGAAATGGGGATTAAGAATGATTTCAAAGCATTTGAGCAAAATAACCTTACAGGGACAGAGTGGGAAAATAGAACTGGTTAGATTTCTGTACATACAAAGGGACAAATAGGCTCATTGGCCCACTTGTGTTCTGTACTGGTTCTACTATTGCTTCCACCTCTGAAATAGATGCTGGCCTGTGCCTACCTGATCCCCTGGTCACCCTTTCTTGCTCTCCCCATTCCCATTTGACTGCCTGTACTGTGCAGTTCCTCACTTGATTGGTTCTGGCACAACCAGCCCTGTCTTTTGAGACCAATAGGGATGGTATGACATCACTGAGATGAAGGCTTCTGTGTAGCAGCACCTGTTGATGTCAAAGATCTAAGGATGGGAGTTGCTGTTCTATGAGAAATTTAAAGAATATGGAGCTACTGGGCTGCAAGCAACGATATCTGGAAAGATTGGAACACCTATAATTGCTGGACCTTAAAAACAAGCAAGTGACTCAAAAACAACAAGACATAGTAAAGCTAAATACTGTACTACTTACACAATTCAAAAACATTATTTTTTTAATGGGCCTTGTTAACAGGTGCAGAAGAATGGGAAGGGTATATGCAAAACACTTTGTGTTCAATTACATATGCATTTGTTTCTTCTCCTGCTATCTTCTATAGCAAAGTTTGGAAAATGTTTGGCAACAGTTGACCCAGAGGGGTTGTTGAGGTGATGCACAGGATCTGGGTAATAAAAGTAAACATTTTTTCAAACTGTAATTGTTTAAAAAAAAAGTATTGTAAGCAAGAAAAAGAAGTTTTCACAGGGGTTCCTAATTTAATTATGCACTTGCCAAAACAAATCCGTAATGAGGCCCAGGCATGAAGTACCATCTATAATCGTGTAAAAGTCAAAATTTTTAGACATTTTTTAAGGTTAAGTTTATGGACTATTACATGGATGCTACTTTTGAGGAGCTGAAATTCAGGCTTTAGTCCAAAATACTGTATGATTAGCAGAAGCCTTCCTTTTGCCGATTTCTGATAACTAACTGGTGAAACTCTTATCTAGTTCAGCAGGCAGCTTTTGTGCAATCTTGGTCCTCTGCTGAAATACTAAGTCATGCCTTCTCATGAACCTTGTGCACCATCCAGCATTTGCCTTAAAATCTGAAATTCCATCCTTCTTTGATTTGGTTCGTGCGTGGATTCAGGTAGCTTCACGATTAACACATTTTCCAGTTTGATCATTTTCACGTACCCGCTCAACAACTTTTTTCTCCAATTGTGCCACTTGCTAGGTTTACCTCTGTTAGAACACTTTTGTTTTAGCATTGTCTGAAGTTGGCTCGATATCTTTCTCTAGTCTCTCACAAGTTTCTCAGAAACACAAAAAAGGGAGGTTGTCACCTGACTCTGACCTGATGCGTCTTAAACTTTCATGCCAAATTGGTGTGAATTGTACATCAAAACATATAGTAGCATGAAAAAAAATTAATTTCCTCACCATAACATTTATGTACAAGATAATACCTTGACTCACAAATGTTGATCTGTTATCTGTGAAGAACTAGGGTTGACTTTTACACAAGATATATGGAAAATTCCAGATTTTTTTGGCCAAAAATAGGGGGTCGACTTTTACGTGAGATCGACTGTTACTCTAGGATATATGGTAATCAAATATGGATATATATTTCAAAGTATTAAATAATTACATCCAAACAAATGAAAAAAAGACAGAAACTTCCTCAGTAAAGGTTATTTTAGCTACCTTTATGTATGCTTGCACACCAACTGTGGCATCATCTTCTTCGGCAAAGGACTAGGAAACAGCAGATAATAGTTCTGTTGGTTACACCTAGATAGACATTATTTTAATCTCTGAATTCTATGCATTCTCGGATGCATTTCCTCTAACACAAGACAGCAAATTATATTCCAAGGCTTGTAAATGTTGTACTTATTTACATAATTAGGACATCAAACCAATTAGTTTACACTAGAGGATAGAAATTGGTTTAAGCCTGTTTTCAGGTAAAGAATGGCCATTGTATTTGGAATGCACACTCAATTGCATGGATCCAAATAAGAATCTTGATTAGTTAAATTAAAGTGGTTTGTCAGTGTTATTATTTATTGGCAGTTCGCCTAAGGACAGGGTATAGGGAGATAATAATAGATCACTATGCGTATTCTATTTAAAGGTGGTGCTCTGAGCAGACTGTCAATGTTGTTTGGCAGAATGCCTGATCACCAGAACTTTCTGACAACCACCAAGACAAATCTTGGCTGGTGATGAGAAGGGCACTACCTGTCAGATCTTTCATGCACATCCAGACTCTCTCGGGCACTGAATGCTGCCCTTGAAGCAGCTGCAGGGGATTGGGGGTGGGTGGATGCAAACATTTGCACACTTCCTCCTGGAGTGTGCCTTTGCAAAGATCATTTGGAGAGAATGCAGTGGTTTTTGTCAAGGTTCATCCTGAGTAGTTCCATGACACAGGACATTGCTCTACTGTCTTTTCTGGTTGGCACAGCAAGACAAACAATGACTGCACCTGGAGGACTATCAAATCATTGAAAGGTGCTCATTTGTGTGCCTGAAACTTGCTGACCTCAAACAAGTTTTGTGGACTGGCACATTCCAAGATCCATGGGCTGAGGGAAGCACTAAAACTTGGGAAGTTGCCACCATTGTGCCATGGGGAAAGACCACCGACTAAGGTCTTTCTGCCAATGTAAAATGAAAGGTCCTTTCAGTTCCTAGACCCCTTAGAGTCATAGAGTTATATAGCACTGAAACAGGCCCTTCAGCCTGACTTGTCCATGCTGACCAAGTTTCTGAAACTGAACTCGTCCAATTTGCCTGCGTTTGTCCCATTTCCCTCTAAACCTTTCCTATCCATTTCTAAATGCCTTTTAAATGTTGTAATTGTACTTGCTTCTACCAAATGTATATAAACATCTTTCCTGCATGAGTTAAAAACACCTTTTTTATTTGCAATTGCACAGTAGCGCAGGGATATCAAATTTCTGTATCATTTGTGTCTCTGTATTTCTCTCTGCAAAAACTGTATGGAATGAATTAAGAACCGAGAATGTACAAGGTACAATTAGTACGTTTGCTGATGGCACTAAAATAGGAGGTATCATGGACAGTGAGGAAGGTTATCAGAAATTGCAGCAGGACCTTGACCTGCTGGAGAAGTGGGTTGAGAAATGGCACATGGAGTTTATTGTAGAAAAGTGTGAAGTCTTGCATTTTGGAAAGTCAAATCAAGGTAGGAGTGTCGTGGAAGAGAGGGATCTTAGACTTCAAGTTCACAGTTCTCTGAAAGTGGAGTCACAGGTAGACAGGACAGTGAAGAAGGCTTTTGGTACACTGGCCTTCAGTCAGGGCACTAAGTAAAGAAGTTGGGAAGTTATGTTGCAGTTATACAGGACATTGGTGAGGTCGCACTTGGAGGAGTGTCTTTAATTTTGGTTACTTTGTTATAGGAAGGATGTTATTAAACTGGAAAGCGGGCAGAAGAAATTTACAAGGATGTTGCCTGGACTCAATGATCTGACTTATAGGGAGAGGTGAGACAAGCTACGTCTTTTTTCTTTAGAGTGTAGGAGACTGAGGGGTGGGACCTTATAGAGGTGTATAATATCATGAAAGGCATGATAGGGTGAATGCACTCAGTCTTTTTCTCAGGGCTGGGGAATTGAGGACTTGAGGGCATTAGTTTAAGGTTAAAGGGGAAAGAATAAAAGAGATCCTGAAGGGCAATGTTTTTACACAGAGAGTGGTACACATATGGAATGAGGTACCAGTGGAAGTTGTTGAGGTGGGTATAGTAACATTTAAAAGGCATGTGGACAAATACTTGGAAAGTAAAGGATTAGAAGGATATCGGCCAAGTGCAGAGAAATGGGGTTAGTGTGGGTGGACATTTTGGTCGGCATGGACCGGTTTAGGCCAAAGGGCCTGTCTCCTTGCTGTAGCACTCTATGATTCTATTATTCTAACCCTTCATAATTGATTACAGTTTTTTTTATGAATGAAGTATATTTTTGCAAGAAAAGAAATAAAAAGACAGTCTGCAACTTTTAAAGAGGAGGTAACGTTTGACTGCAGACAACTATTATCTGAAGACTGCTGACAATGAAGGAGTGAGTTATGGGCATCATTAATCTTTTCTCCCAACATTTTGTGGCTGTTCTGTCCTGACATTCTTCTGGCTTGTCAGGTGTTGAGAGGTGATTTGTACTTGACACATTTTGGTAATACCCCTTTCCTCAGGCATTCATGTAGGAAATACAGTTGTTCGCGGGTGGCACTCAGTCGGATGGCGTTGGTTCCCCATCTTTGAGCTTGTTTGAGCGTATTGCGCCCATAGATGTTTGTGATTTTTGAGAAGATCTGTAGCTCAGGTTGAGGTTCAGATTGTAAGTTTGCTCGCTGAGCTGGTAGGTTTGTTCTCAGATGTTTTGTCACAATGGTAGGTAACATCATCAATGAGTCTCTGGTGAAGTGCTGGTGTTAAGTCCCACTTTCTATTTATTTGTCTTGGTCTGTTAAGGTGGATGGTATCATTTTCAGTGATATCAAATCACCTTCAACGACAAGACCTACAAACAAATCAACGGGACACCCATGGAATCTCCAATATGAATATTCTTAGCAGAAACAGTAATGCAGAGACTCGAATGTACAGCCCTCCCAATGATCCAACCCAAGCTTTCAGTCTGCTATGTGGGTGGCACCTGTGTCATCACTAAACGGAACAAATTAGAGCAATTCTACAATATCATCAACAACATCTTTACTGGCATAAATTTCATCAATGAGGAAGAGACCAACAACAGACGCCCCTTCCTAGATGTCACAGTGGAATGAACAGTCAATGGAGAACTACAGACCAGCATCTACAGGAAAGCAACACACACACAACAGATACTCAACTACAGGAGCAATCATCCCAACACCCACGAACGGAGCTGCATCAGGACATTATTTAAATGGGCCACAACACATTGCAGCACCCAGGAAGTATGAGCTGCAGAAGAACAGTGGGTACTCGATATACACAGTCTGCCGATGAACCTAAAGGACCCTATAGCAACAACCAGCAAAACAAATGTCATTTACAAAATACCGTGCAAGGACTGCAACAAGCATTATATTGGAAAGATAAGCAGGAAACTAGCCACCTGGATACACGAGCACCAACTAACCACCAACAGACATGACCAACTATCACTAGTATCCTCACATACAGACGAACAAGGACAACATATCCATCTAGGACAAGCTAAACAGAGACACACATGGGAATTTCGAGAGGCCTGGCATTCATATCAGAACTCCATCAATAAACACATCGATTTGAACCCCATTTACCAACCTCTGAGAAAAAGAACTGGAAATGATATCATCCACCTAAAATGGGAAACCAATGCTATCCGACTGAGCGCCACCCACGAACAATTGTATTTCCTACATA
Source organism: Chiloscyllium plagiosum (assembly GCF_004010195.1). Lineage (NCBI taxonomy): Eukaryota > Metazoa > Chordata > Chondrichthyes > Orectolobiformes > Hemiscylliidae > Chiloscyllium > Chiloscyllium plagiosum. Next base: position 48,045,854 of record NC_057718.1, read on the forward strand.
AATGCCTCAGGAAGCAGGTATTACCAAAATGTGACAAATACAAACCACCTTTCAACTTCCCACAAGCCAGAAGAATATCAGAACAGACCGGACACAGAACGTTGCGAGAAATGATTAACAATACCCACAACTGACTCCACGGGAAATTTTGCGCCAAAAGACTTTGTACATCTACACGACTGACCAGGAATGGACAAGCACGTTAGAACGCGCCATCAGCATCAAACAACAACAGACCAAGGCAAAGAAAAAACTATCCCTACAAGAAAAGCTGGACAAGCTCGCACAAAAGAACAAGACAGACAATTCAGAAGCTTGGATTAAGAACCCGTTGAATTGACCACGAACAAACATGGAGAATGCCGTCCTAGTAAGAGGGATGAACTACAACTACAGAGACATGGACAAAAAGGACTTCCTAGCAGCATTGGAATCAGCCCTAGAAGACAATGGACTCAAGAAAGAAACCCAGCACACCATCAGACAGCAGCACCAACACTAAGCAGGAAGAAAGAAGAGAACACCCTCAACACACAGGAAAGGTAAGCCCTAAAAGGACTCAGAAAAGACAGAAATATTGTAATCCTACCTGCAGACCGTAATCCTAAACAGAACACAATACATTGAAAAGCTGAACCCACTGCTCACAGATACCAACACCTACCAACAGATGGCGATGGAGCCGACTCCACAGCTAGAAAACTGTATCATAGCATAACCGAAGAAACTCCAGACATCAGGTAAAATTAACAAAACAGATCTCCAAAGAAAGAAACCTGAAGGATCCAACATACCCTGCTTCTATGGATTACCTAAGATGCACAAACCAAGGGCCCCCCTCAGACTCATTGCCTCACCCCCTGGCACACCGACATACAAACTAGCAAAAGAAATTCACCATAAACAGAAATACCTTGTAGAAGACTCATGCCACTCAACCCATTCACCCAAGAATTGTTGAACGTCATCAAAGATACCAAGATAGAAGAGGACAAAGGCATGGTCTCCTTCGATGTATTGGTTCTATTCACATCAATTAACATCAGCCTGGCCAAAAAAACACTGACCTCACTACTAGATGAACCAAGGACACAAACACCAGACAGCACCAACTGCATCAACCAGGACAGAATCCTCAAGCTAGTAGATCTGTGCCTCACTACCCACTTGATCTTCAACGACAAGACCTACAAACAAAACAACAGGATACCCATGGAATCACCAATATCAAGATTCTTAGCAGAAGCAGTCATGCAGGGACTCGAACGAACAGCCCTACCCATGATCCACAACCCAAGCTTTCAGTCTGCTATGTGGCTGACACCTTTGTCATCATGAAATGGAACAAATTAGAGGAAACCTACAATGTCATCAATAGCATCCTTACTGGCATAAATTTCACCAAAAAGGAAGAGAACAACAACAGACTCCCTTTCCTAGATGCCACAGTGGAACGAACAGTCATTTGAGAAATACAGACCAACGTGTATAGGAAAGCAACACACTTAGACCAGATACTCAACTATAAGAGCAATCATCCCAACCCCCACAAACTGAGCTGCATCAGGACATTATTTAAATGGGCCACAATACATTGCAGCACCCAGGAACTGTGAGCAGCAGAAGAAAAATACTTACACAGCATATTCAAGAACAGCAGGTACCCGATAAATGGAGTCCGCCAATTCTTAAACAACGTACTCAAACAAGAAGACACAACATGCCCAGAGACTCTTGCCACACTTCAATCCTATCTGGTCTAGTAGCCTGTATCTCAGTATTCTCCTCGACAACATTGTCTTTTTCTAGTGCGAATACTGATGAAAAATATTCATTTAGTACTTCTCCTATCTCCTTGGACTCCATACACAACTTCCCACTACTGTCCTTGATTGGCCCTAATGTTACTCTAGTCATTCTTTTATTCATGATATACCTATAGAAAGCTTTAGGGATTTCCTTGATCCTATCTGCCAATGACTTCTCATGTCCCCTCCTGGCTCTTCTTAGCTCTATCTTTAGGTCCTTCCTGGTTAACTTGAAACTCTCAAGTGCCCTAACTGAGCCTTCAACTCTCATCCTACCATAAACCTTCTTCTTTCTCTTGACAATAGATTCAACTTTTTTAGTCAACCACGGCTCCCTCTCTCGACCACTTCCTCCCTGCCTGACAGGTACGTACTTATCAAGGACACACAGTAGCTGTTCTGTGAATAAGCTCTACATTTCAATTGCGCCATCCACTGCAGTTTCCTTCCCTATCCAATGCATTCTAAATCTTGCCTAATCGCATCATAATTGCCTTTTCCCCAGCTATAAATCTTGCCCTTGGTATATACCTATCCCTTGCCATCACTAAAGTAAACATAACCGAATTGTGGTCATTATCACCAAAGTGCTCACCTACCTCCGAATCTAACACCTGGCCGGGTTCATGACCCAGTATCAAATCTATTGCAGCCTCACCCCTTGTTAGCCTGTCTACATACTGTGTCATGAAATCCTCCTGCACATATTGGACAAAAACTGACCCATCTAAAGTACTGTAACTATAGTATTTCCAGTCAATATTTGGAAAGTTAAAGTCCCCCCATAACAACTACCCTGTTACTCTCCCTCCTATCCAGAAACATCTTTGCTATCCTTTCCAATATATCTCTGGAACTATTCGGAGGTCTATAGAAAACTCCCAACAGGATGATCTCTCCTTTCCTATTTCTAACCTCAGCCCATTCTACCTCATAGACGAGTCCTCAAATGTCCTTTCTGCCACCGTAATACTGTCCTTAATTTACAATGCCACACCTCCCCCTCTTTTACTGAAACATCTAAATCCTGGAACCTGCAACAATCATTTCCTCTCTATCCGTGTCTCTGGAATGGCCACAACATCACGGTCCCAGGTAACGGCCCATGTTGCCAGTTCACCCACCTTATTTCGGATGCTCCTGGCGTTGAAGTAGACACTTCAAACCTCCTTCTTGCTTACGGCGAACTCTTACGACCTTGAAACCTTATTTCTGACCTCAATATTCTCAACCTCCTAAACATTGGAATTGCAATTTAGGTTCCCATCCCCTTGCTGAATTAGTTTAAACCCTCTCGAAGAGCGTTAGCAAATTTCCCTCCCAGGATATTGGTATCCCTCTGGTTCAGGTGTAGATCATCCTGTTTGTAGAGGTCCCACCTACCACAGAATGTTCCCCAATTATCCAGGTATCCAAAACTCTCCCTTCTGCACCATCCCTGTAGCCATGTCTTCAACTGATCTTTCTCCCTATTCCTCGCATCTTGGGTAACAAACCAGAGATAAACAACTCTGATTATTCTAGCTCTAGGCTTCCACCCTAGTTCCCTGAATTTCTGTCTTAAGTCCCCATCCCTTTTCCTATCTATGTCGTTAGTGCCTATGTGGACCACGACTTGGGGCTGTTCCCCCTCTCCTTAAATGCCCTGAAAACATGATCCGAGACATCACGGACCCTGACACCTGGGAGGCAACATACCAACCATGAGTGTCTCTCGTTCCCACAGAACCTCCTATCTGACCCCCTAATTATGGAGTCCCCAATGACTAATGCTGTGTTCCTCTCCTCCCTTTCATTCTGAACAACAGGGACAGACTCTGTGCCAGAGATCTGTACCTCATGGCTTACCCATGGTAAGTTGCTCCCCGCCCCCCCCAAACAGGATTCAAAAAGGTACACTTGTTATTGAGGAGAACGGTCACACGGGGTCCCTGCACAGTTGCCTTTCTGTCCCTGACTGTAACCCAACTGCCTTTTTCTTGTACCTAGGGTGTGACTACTTCCCTGCAACTCCTCTCTGTAACTCCCTCCACCTCCTGAATGATCTGGAGTTCATCCAGCTCCAGTTCCAGTTTCCTAACACGGTTTTTGAGGAGCTGGAGTTGGGTGCACTTCCAGCAAATGAAGTCAGCAGGGAACTAGTGGTGACCCTTACCGCCCATATTCTGTAGGAGGAACATTCAACTGCCCTAACCTCCATTCCCACTATTCTAAATTCCCAAAGAGAGTATTGAAAAATAAAGAAAAGAAAAAGTCACCTTACCAATCCGATGCACAGAACTCTTTTTTTTTGGTTAGAGGAGGATGGGTGGGAGACACCACCGAAATAGTATTTTGGGTAACGCAACAGCCCAAATGTATTACTTCGCTTACTCAGCAGTCCCATGTCCGCTCCTGCTCAGTGTGCACTCTGCCTATTCACGAGTTAACTTTTTAAAGCAGTCACTTCCTGGCAGTCCCCTGGTTGTCACTCCCACTCTTCCTGCTGCTAAACAAAAATGGATGGCCCCGATACAAAGAAGGACACCACTTTGACTGGGACATCATATCCATCCTAAGACAGGGTAAACAGAGACATACACAGGATTTCCGAAAGGCCTGGCATTCAAATTGGAACTCCATCAATAAATGCATTGATTTGGGCCCCCTTTACCAATCTCTGAGAAAAAGACCCGGAAATGTTATCACCCACCTTAAGACACATAAATAGAAAGCAGGACAGAACACCAGTGCTTCACCGCAGGCTCACGGATGATGTTACAAAGCATGGTGATGAAATGTCTGAGAACAAGCCTACCAGCTCAGCGAGCAAACTTACAACCTGAACCTCAACCGAGCTACAAATCTTCTCAAAAATGGGTGAGAGTCATTGAGCGGACAGGGTACATGCAAGAGTGAATTTAGTGAAATATATTTGCAGTGGCAGAGTTAAAGTAGTGGCTTTGAGTGTTTGGGAGCCGAAAGAAAATGGTGGCATTTACCCTTCTGGAGCTCAGAAAATCATTTACCTTCTTGCACTGCTGTGTTCAATTTAACTAGGTTATAACACTAGTTAAACATCCCTGCTGACTGTGTCTCACAGTATAACCTCCTTTGATGGTCTAAAGGATAAAGAAGTGCCCTTCTCTTCATCACTCCATCCACCAGCACCTCAACGTCCTTGTGTGCAAAGTGGGTAATTAACTTGTCTTCATGTGTCATGTCTTTGGGGATCACTTTGCAGGACTACAGAATTAGAGACAGTTCCTGGCTTGCAACATATGATGTGGTGTACAGCTGGGGTATAAGTAGTGTGAACTCCACCTCTCCCACTGTGCAATTTAATAAGAAGGTCCCCCAGAATCCATAATTAATGAGTAAGGAGAGGAAGATTCCCAAGAAAAGGTGCCCTAGGCCAAGCTGAGCAGGTGCCATGAATCCCATTTGACAAAACACTTTAAATGAAAATAGGAAAATTCCACCAAATGTGTTTCAGGAAGATGCTTCTGAATATCTCTAAGTTTACTGGGAATGGATAGATGATTGCCTTACTAATTGAGAACAGAGTCTGAATAAATGGATAATTTTCAGGTGGCAAAATATATATCGAGTGTTGCTGCCCCCTTGACTATTACAACTTATGTTAATCATTTGGACAAGAATTTTATTGTAGCAGAAACTGCTGACGAAATAGATGGGTAGGAAAATAAGTAAGTAAAAGAAAATAAGATCCTGGAGCAAGTGAGGTTGAGGGGTGATCTTATAGAGATTTATAAAGTAATGACGGGCATAGATAAGGTGAATAGCAAATGTCTTTTCCTTAAGGTAGGGGAGTTCATAATTAGAGGGCATATTTTTAAGGTAAGAGGAGAAAGATTTAAAACGGAACTGAGGGGCAACTTTTTCACACAGAGGGTGGTTCATATGTGGAATGAACTGCCAGAAGAAATGGTACATGCAGGTACAGTTACAGCATTTCCAAGACATGGATATGTATATGAAAGGTTTAGAGAGGTATCGGCCAAATACAGGCAAATGGGACTACTTTAGTTTGGGAAACTTGGTCAGCATGGACGAGTTGGACTAAAGGGTATGTTTCCATGTTCCATGACTCTATGATAAGTGAGCAAGGAGACAAACATACAGATAATTATAGGTCAGTTAGCTCAACATCTGTTATTGGAAAAATATTAGTCTATTATAAAGGATATAAAATCAGAATATTTAGGAGTACATAATATGATTAATCAGAGTCGCCATAGCTTCACGAAGAGAATGTCATGCCTGACAAATTAATTAGAATTCTTTCAGGAGGCAATGAGAATCATAGATAAAAGGGAAGAACCAGATGTAATATATTTGGATTTTCAGAAGGTATTTGATAAAGTACCACACATTAGGCTTTTTAATAAATTAAGAGCCCCTGGATTTGGAGGTAGTATATTAGCATGGATAGATTATTGGCTTATTGATAGACATTTGTGATAAGGAGGGGCATTTGCAGGATGGTAATTTGTAACTAATGGAGTGTCACAGTTACTAGATATTTTATAATATCTACTAAGGAATTGGATGAGAAAAGTGAATGTACTATATCCAAGTTTGAGGATGATACAAAAATTGGTTGAAAGGTAAATGGGAAGAATGGCACAAAGTCTGAAGGAAACTGTTTCACTTTTATGTTTCTTTGCAGCCTTTGTTTAGTTTCTTAAAAGGACTGTTACAATTTTTTTTTGTTTATGGTTGATAAGGCACTGGGTGTGTGTATCAGTTTGTGCGTGTTTGAGTGTGTGACAGAGATTGGAGGGTCCCCTCGGCCTGCCCAAACTGGCGATCAGCAGGTCCAGAAAGAGGCTTCCAGTACCTGTCTGGCTCCTTCTTCTGTGTTTATGTCCTTTGGTTGTCCATCAAGAGGGAGCATGTGGTGTCCACTGGCATGGTAGAGGCCTTTACAGACCAGTAGGCAACGAGGCGGTAGAGTATATTATCACCCTGATAATGATATTTTGATTTGGTCTTGATAAGATTCTATTTGTGTTTTGTAAGTTTCCTTTGACTGATTAGCTTGTTTTTGTTATAGTACCCCACCAGGACCTTGTTTAAGTTGTTTTAAAAGAGTAGACTGGTTATACAATGGACAAAGATTTGGCAATTTGAGGAGCCAAATATTATTTAAATAAAAAAGATTGCAGAAAACTACAGCACAGAGAGATTTAAAGTCATAGAGCTTCACAACATGGAAACAGACCCTTCAGTCCAAATAGCCCACACCAATCATGTTCCCAAACTAAACTAGTGCCACCTGCCTGCGTTGGCCCACATCCCTTCAAACTTTTCCTATTCATGAACTTATCCAAATGTCTTTTAAATTTTGTAACTGTACCAGCATCCCACTTTCACTGACAGTTCATTCCACATATGAACCACTCTGTGTGAAAAAGATACCCCATGTCCTTTTTAAACCTTTCTCCTCTCACCTTGAAAATAGGCTTCCCAGTTTTGAACTCCCCCACCCTACAGAAAAGATCACGGTCATTCACAAGTCCTTTTACACAAATCACAAAAAGCTAGCATGCAAGGGAATGCGGAAGACAAATGAAATGTTGGTCTTTATTTCAAAGAGAATGGAGTATTTTGAAAGTAGAGTCACAGGTAGATAGAATATGAAGAGGGTGTTTGGTATGCTTTCCTTTATAGGTGGTGGGGGGTCATGTTGTGGCTGTACAGGACATTGGTTAGGCCACTTTTTGGAATATTGCATGCAATTCTGGTCTCCTTCCTATCGGAAGAATGTTGTGAAACTTGAAAGGGTTCAGAAACGATTTACAAAGATGTTGCCAAGGTTGAAGGATTTGCGCCATCGGGAGAGGCTGAATAGGTTGGGGCTGTTTTCCCTAGAGTGTCAGAGGCTGAGGGGTGACCTTATAGTGGTTTATAAAATCATGAGGGGCATGGATAGGATAAATAGACAAGGTCTTTTCCCTGGGGTGGAGATACCAGAACTAGAGCGCATAGGTTTAGGGTGAGAGGGGAAAGATATAAAAGGGACCTAAGGGACAACTTTTTCTCACAGAAGTTGGTGCATGTATGGAATGAGCTGCCAGAGGAAGTGATGGAAGCTTGTACAATCACAGATTTAAAAGGCATCTGAATGGGTATATGAATAGAGGGATATGGGCCAAGTGCTGGCAAATGGGACTAGATAAGGTTAGGATAATCTGGTCGGCATGGACGAGTTGGACCAAAGGGTCTGTTTCTGTGCTCTCCATCTCTATGATTCTGTAAAATAGAGAGGTCTTGCTGAAACTATACAAGACACTAGTCATACCACAGCTGGAATATTGTAATTGGTTTTGGTCCCATTATCAAAGGAAAGCGATAGTGGCATTAGAGGCAGTAGAGAATGTTCAGTAGGTTAATCCTGGATATGGCGGCCCTTAATTATGAAGAATGGTTGAGTAGGGATTGTACTTTGGCAGGAGGAATAGCAATGCAAAACTGCAGTAAAGAGGGATCAGGTTCTCCTTGAACTTGATTGCAAAAGGTTCGTGTGCAATTTGAATGTAAATCTTATCTTGAAATTTGGGATTGTTAGAAGTTGCCCAAGTCCTATAGTTAATTACATCTCAATGCCATTTTCAGAATTTGACTTTCTGTTAATGTTTGTTATTTTCCAGAACAATAGTAGAAAATAATGTTGCTACCTTCCATGCCAAGTTTTGACAGATATTGTACAGAACATGGAAATATCCAAGTTTAGGTGGCACGTTGGCCCAGTGGTAAGCATTGTTGCCTCATAGTGCCAGAGACCCAGGTTCAATTCCCGCCTCAGGCGACTGACATTCTCCCCATGTCTGCGTGGGTTTCTCTGGGTGTTCCGATTTCTTCCCACAGTCCAAAAATGTGCAGGTTAGGTGAATTCGCCATGCAAAGTTGCCTGTCGTGTTAGGTGAAGGGATGAAATGTAGGGGAATGGGTCTGGGTGGGTTGCACTTCGGCAGGTCGGTGTGGACTTGTTGGGCTGAAGTATCACCTAACTATTCGAGATTGCCCAGGTTATGCTTTTTGTTTGTTATGTAAATTGCGAAACAGTTAAACTGTCAAGACATCTATTATGTCAAGTCTGGGAGAGGTTGGGCAAGAAGGAACTTGCGAGGAGAACGTGAGGACTGCAGATGCTGGAGATCAGAGCTGAAAATGTGTAGCTTGAAAAGCGCAGCAGGTCAGGCAGCATCCAAGGAACAGGAGAATCGACGTTTCGGGCATGAGCCCTTCTTCAGGAATGAGGAAAGTGTGTCCAGCAGGCTAAGATAAAAGGTAGGGAGGAGGGACTTGGGGGAGGGGTGTTGGAAATGCGACAGGTGGAAGGAGGTTAAGGTGGGGTTCTGTCTTGGTGGCGATTGGAGGGGAGGGGCTCAAGGGCGGAGGAGCGGGAAGTGGAGGAGATGCGGTGGAGAGCATTGTCAATCACGTCTGAGGGGAAATTGCGGTCTTTGAAGGAGGCCAACTGGGTTGTACGGTATTGGAACTGGTCCTCCGGGGAGCAGATGCGGCGGAGACGAAGGATTTGTGAATATGGGATGGCGTTTTTACAGGGGGCAGGATGGGAGGAGGTGTAGTCTAGGTAGCTGTGGGAGTCGGTCAGTTTATAGTAAATATCAGTGTTGATTCGGTCGCCCGAGATAGAAATGGAGAGGTCTAGGGAGGAGTCTGAGACGGACCAGGTAAATTTGAGGTCGGGGTGGAAGGTGTTGGTAAAGTGGATGAACTGTTCAACCTCCTCGTGGGAACACGAGGCAGCGCCGATACGGTCATCGATGTAGCGGAGGAAAAGGTGGGGGGTGGTGCCAGTGTGGCTGCGGAAGATGCACTGTTCCACATATCCTACGAAGAGGCAGGCATAGCTGGGGCCCATGCGGGTGCCCATGGCTACTCCTTTGGTTTGGAGGAATTGGGAGGATTGGAAGGAGAAGTTGTTCAGGGTGAGGACCAGTTCAGTCGGTCGAAGGAGGGTGTCAGTGGAAGGGTACTGGTTGGTACAGCTGGAAAGGAAGAAACGGAGGGCTTTGAGTCCTTTGGGGGATGGAGGTGTACAGGGACTGGATGTCCATGGTGAAGATAAGGTGTTGGGGACCGGGGAAGCGAAAATCATGGAGGAGTTGGAGGGCGTGGGTGGTGTCCCGAACATAGGTGGGGAGTTCTTGGACTAAGGGGGACAGGACCGTGTCGAGGTATGCAGAGATGAGT
>NC_057718.1:48056453-48106810 GCF_004010195.1 Chiloscyllium plagiosum
GGCGGCCTGTCTCCCCAATATAGAGGAGGCCACATCGGGTGCAGCGGATGCAATAGATGATGTGTGTGGAGTTGCAGGTGAATTTGTGGCGGATATGGAAGTATCCCTTGGGGCCTTGGAGGGAAGTAAGGGGGGAGGTGTGGCCGCAAGTTTTGCATTTCTTGCGGTTGCAAGGGAAGGTGACAGGAGTGGAGGTTGGGTTGGTGGACCTGACGAGGGAGTCACGGAGGGAGTGGTCTTTTCGGAACGCTGATATGGGAGGGGAGGGAAATATATCCCTTGTGGTGGGGTCCATTTGGAGGTGGCGGAAATGACGGCGGATGATACACTGTACATGGAGGTTGGTGGGGTGGTAGGTGAGGACCAGTGGGATTCTGTCCTGGTGGAGGTTGGAGGGGCAGGGCTCAAGGGCGGAGGAGCAGGAAGTGGAAGAGATGCGGTGGAGGGCATCGTCGACCACCTTGGATGCTGCCTGACCTGCTGCGCTTTTCCAGCAACACATTTTCAGCTCTAATCTCCAGCATCTGCAGTCCTCACGTTCTCCTCGAAGATTATTACCACGCCTCCCTTGTCTGCCGGTTTGATGGAGGTTGGGGTTGGAATGGTGGGAGTGGAGGGCTGCATGTTCCGAGGGTGAGAGGTTGGAGCGGGTGAGGGGGTGGAGAGGTTGAGGCAGTTGGTGAGAGGGGTGGAGCTTCAACATACATTCTGGGTTATTTTGTATCAAATAACTATACAACCAAAAAGATTAATGCCGGTAATTAATAGCCCCTTGTTTTACACTTTTTAAGAGTTACTTGTTATTTTGAAGTTTTTTGACACTTAAATTTCTCATTTCTAATAAATTCCAGTATTTTCCCAGAAATACAGTGACATTCTAATTCCATTTGGCTTGGACGCTGAAAGAAGTCTTACTTTAGAAATTGGATCGCCTTTGTCTCTAACAACAAACTATAGACAAAACAAATTCGCAAACATCATAGTATGAAAATCCAGAACGAACGCTAATCGCGTTTAAATTTCGCGCGCTGCCCCCGCGCTCCAGCCGCTGCCAAGGCAACTATTTGTTATTCGCAAGAGCCAACCAAAGGACGGGACACCGAGGCTGACTAACCAATCGGAATGGAGCTGAGGAAGCCAGTTGGGGGGGGGGGGGGAAGGCCCACGCGCTTTCGTCGGTTGAGCGCGGCTTCAACGAGAACTGGCCATAGCACCCGACCCCACTCCCACGATCCCCTAATCGGTCTCTCTCCCCGACAACTCGCACATATATATCGAGCCAGGGAAGTGGATGTGTCAGAGGCAGAGTCCCCTCAACTCCATCTCGGACATCGATGCTCGCCTCGCGTTGAAAAAATGCCTTCCCGCCTAGAAGATTATGAGCTGCTGGAGAGCATCGGCTCCGGTTCTTATGGCAGATGTCAGAAGATCAGACGGAACTCGGACGGAAAGGTGAGCTCCCATCTAAACAATGCCCCTGGGCATTTTAACTGGGTTTTCCCACCTCACTGGCAAGAGCTGTTTTGTGTCTTAAGGAAATTTGAAAACACTAGCTAGGATGATTTCAATTTACAATTTCGACTCAGAGCGGCAGAAAAGCTAACTGCCGATTCTGACCTCCCTTCCCCCTCAACCCCAATTCCTGGAGGTTTCATCACATGATCTTCTCTCCGATCGCAACCTATTCCCAGATGTAGTTAAAGACACCTAATTTCACCGTTGGACTTTCGTTACCTTAACACACACATTTATTGTATCTGTTGCTCCAGATGTGGTCTCCTCTACATTGTGGAGACAGGACCTGTACTTGCAGAAGGCTTCAGAGAACAACACCCCCCACCTATGGCCTGACCACTTTAACTCCCTCAGGCGGAAGTGGGTACTGCAGATGCTGGGGATTAGAGTCAAGGTTAGAGTGGTGCTGGAAAAGCACAGCAGATCAGGCAGCATCCGAGGAGCAGGAAAACTGAAAACGTTGATTTTCCTGCTCCTCGGATGCTGCCTGACCTGCTGTGTTTTTTCCAGCACCACACTATCTTCACTTTAACATCCCCAATGACATGCAGGTTTTGGGCCTCCTCCGTTGCCCAACCCTTAACATCCAACACCACATCTTCCACCTTGGGACCCTCCAACCACTTGGGATCAATGTGGATCTCAGATCAAACCTTTCAGCTTGGCACCACCCTCTTGACCTCTCCTACCTGTCCATCTTCCTTCCCACCTATTTACTCTACCCTCCTCTCTGACCTATCACCTTCACCTCCCATCTTCATTTGCCTATCACATTCTCAGCCCTCTTTCCTCCACAGCCCCCCCCCCCCTCTGATTTATCTCTCAGCCCCCTTGGCCCACAAGCCGCATTCCTAATGAAGAGTTTATGTTCGAAACATCAATTCTGCTGCTCCTTGGATGCTGCCTGACTGTGCTTTTCTAGCACCACAGACTCAACGTGGAAGCAGAAATTGTCATTTAGCTGAGTCTGCTCTGCCATGCAACGCCATTATGACTAATCTGATAATCCTTGACTCCATTTTCCTACCTTTTTCATATAATTTTTGATTACTTAACCAATTAAAAATCTATCTCGGCCTTGCATATGCTTAATGAGCCACTGCAAAATCCCTCTGTGGTGAAGAATTCACAGATTCACCTCCCTCTGACAAAATTTCTCATTATCTGAAATGGGTAACCCCTTACTTTGACATCATATCTGGCTGTGGACTCTCCCACAAGGGGAAGTCATATCTCTATATAGCCCTCACTGTAAATCTTGTATTTTTCAATCAAGTGTCTTCGTTAGAATCATAGAAATGTATAGAATGGAAACAGACCCTTCAGTCCAATTTGTCCATGCTGACCAAATATTCTAAATTAAATCTAGTCCCATTTACCAGCATTTGGTCATATCCCTCTAAACTTTTCCTTATCAAATATCCTGGAAGTCCAAATATTCTACATCTACAGGATCCCCATGATCCAGATTTCTTATATCTTCAAAGAACTCCAGTAAATCAGTAAACTAAATTTACCCTTCATAAAACAATGCTGACTCCAAATGTCCTGTTGTTACTTTCTTAATAATTGTTCCCAATGACAGGCCAAAAATTACATGATGGGGTTATAGTCCAACAGTTTGTTTGAAAGCACAACCTTTCGGAGCTCCCTCCTTAGTAACTGATATGCAGTTTTCTGCTTTCTGCCTCCCTTCCTTTTCTTGAAAAAAGTGTGTTATATTTGCATTTTTCCACTTCGCTGGAAACCTTTCTGCATCCAGGGAATTTTGGAATATTCTAGCCTACAGATTCACTACCTTTGTACTTTTTTTAAGACCATAGGATGTAACGCATCAGATCCAAGGATTTGCCTGCCTTCAGTAGCTTTGCAATGATGTTGTTCTAAGTTACTATCTTTCTATAACTTTCATTACCTGTCAGAAGCTTATTTTCCCTCGTCAGCCATTGTTTCTGTGGTTGCTAAGTTGAAATGTTTAAAGGTGCACGATTTAGAAGGATGATAGTGGCCTGATAGATCATAAATCATACAGAAGGATTTAACAAGGCTGAATGGTAATCTGATAGAGGTTTATAAAATCATGAAAGGCATGGATAGAGTAAATAGACAAGGTATTTTCCCTGGTGTGGGTGAGTCCAGACCGAGAGGGCATAGGTTCAAGGTGAGAGGGTAAAAATATAAAAGAGACCCAAGGAGCAACTTTTTCATGCAGAGGGTGGTGCGTCTATGGAATGAGCTGCCAGCAGAAGTGGTGAAGGCTGGTACAATTGCAACATTTAAAAGGCATCTGGATGGGTATATGAATAGGAAGGGTATGGAGGGATATGGGCTGGGTGCTAGCAAGTGAGACGAGATTAGGTTGGGATATCTGGTTGGCATGGATGAGTTGAACTGAAGAGTACATTTCCGTGCTGTACATCTCAATGTCTCTTAGCAGCACTGAGCATCTTTTCTCAAGTTACCTGTTCTTAAGATTATTAAGAGGTTTGATAGGGTAAATGCAGAGATGCTTCCATTTCTGGGGTAAGACCGAAATTGTTACTAATAAGTCTAGTAATAAATTGGCAAGTTTCTTTTTTGTTTGATTAAAATGCAGAAAGTGCACAAATGCATTGTGATAAGTGGATACCATGGGAAAGTCAGATAAACACCTGAGGGAGATAGAAATAAAAGGATGTGATGATGGGCTTCATTGAAGTAGTTTATGAATAATGTTCCCTCTAAGCGGTAAATGCGCACAGCTGCTCTGAAAGTCCATGCATGGTGATAGTGTGCTAAGACCTCTGAGGTCCATGAGGAAGAAAATAAAATAATCGAGACTGCTGAATATGAGGTTGCTTGTAAAGCAAGATGTTTGGCAACATGACATACTTTTTCTTTAAAAAAAAAAGGATGCTTGAGAAACTCATGAATTCTGGCATCTATGTTTCAAATCCATTGACTCTTTTGGAATGGAAGTGAGGTGGAAAATTGTGTGTTTTACTATGTTGTTAAGTGGAAAGCAACAAGAAGATCAGAAGAGCAGGTCAGCAAAATATTAAGGGAGATTGTGAGATTAAAGGCATCGTGGAACAAGATAAAGAACGTAGCACAGTTTTAGAGAAGACAAGCTATAGATTAGAGTACAGGTGATCTCCAATTTACAAATATCTGATTTATGAATGCTCATACTTACAAACTTATACACTGATATAATTTTAAATAACAGACATGCACATTTCCTGTACTTTTGCCTTCCTGCTTTGTATTGTCCTGCCTTGCGCTCCAATTTACAAACTGACCTGCAAGTGGACTCAAGAATGGAATCTACAGAAGAACCTCAATTATCCAAATGAGATGGGCGGGCACAATTTCATTTGGATAATTGTTTATTTGTTTAATCGATTCAATGCCTCTCCTCTGGGGCTCAGTTTTCTGTTAAGTCTGCTCCCTGTTCAGGAGTCTAGGCAGTAGCACACTGCATGAGTCCCCAACCCCGTCGGTCCCCAGCCCGCCCCTAACCCTGTCCAACACCGCCACCCCCAACCTGGTCCAACATTGCCCCCAACACCATCTCACGCCCGCCCCAATCCCATCCAACACTGCCCCCCAAACGCCACGCCCTGCCTGCCCTCAAATCCTGTTCAACTCCACCGCCCAATCCTGTCCATCACCGCCCGCCCCCATGCCCCCACTGTGCTCTCCTCCCCCTGCGGGGCATCCAGACTGGACGCCAACAGTAAAACTGCTGCTGCCTTCCTGGGGTAAGTCTCCAAATAGCACCCATGTGCGCATACACACAACTTTATACTGCAACTTTTTGAAAGTTCCCCCTCTGCCCTGTACAGAACAATGTTAGAAAGAATATCTGGGCAAAGGGGGTTTCGGGTTCACCCCTGTGTAGAACTCCAGAGAAAGTGTGGAGAAAGGAAGAGAGGGCGGGAGGTCAGTCATTTGGTGACAGTGCCTGGGCTCCCATTGATATCCAGGACTGTTCTCAGCAGCTTTTCACTAAGCCGAGATTGTTTTTAATCATTGTAAACAAAAGGTGTGATCAGTGTTGGAAATACCTCTTTGATGTAATGTTTCTATCGGGACCTCAATCTCCTTCGGATAATCCGATATTCGGATAATTGATTTTTGGATAATCGAGGTTTCTCTGTATTCATAACCCACGGCTGCCTGTAGGTATTAATAACAGAATGAAGTTGGACCGTGACTGAAAACGAAGTTTTCTTCTAAAGGCATCCCAAGATCGTAGTTAAAGGAGTACTTAACACTCTAAAAAAATACTTTGGCTTCCCAAATGAATCCACGTGGTTCATATCTGCTCCTACCAGATATCATCTGCACACTTTGGATTACAGACACCTACATTGCCAAAATCACATGAGTAGATAAAGCTGATTTATATGCGAAACTGCCTTCTGAAACCATGGAAATTTCATGCCCACAATTCCAGCATGTGGAGGGTGAATTCTGATTTTATCAGGAATTTGGTGAGGGGAATTTGTATAACAGGAGAGCTTGGAATAACTGAATCATATGAAGAATGAGAGGTCAATGAGGAGAGGTTTGCAGTTATTAAATCTGTAAATGCATCCAATATGGTGAGGTAGAGAAAAAATATGGAGTACTGGACACAAACTGCAGGTCTGGCAGCATCTGTAGAGAAAAAGCCATGTGAATATTTCAAGTCCAGTGATCATTTGTCAGAACTGAAGGAAGCTGGGAAAGGGTAGTATTTATGCTGATGACAGGTTGGGGGATGGAAGGGCTGGAGGGAATAAATAGATAATGCAGTTGAGATAGGGTGGACAGAATGGTGGACAGAGAGATAGCTGATGATAAGCCAAGGAGCGATAAGTGCAAACAAGAAGTCTGAACATTTGATAATGGATTGTCTGTTCAGCGGCTTGTTCAGTGAGGATTTGGGTGTGGGAGAAGGGTAACCTACATGGAGGAGGATGATCATGTTCTGAAATTTTAAATCTTAATGTTGAGCCCTGAAGATCATAAGTTGCATAGGTGGAAGATGAAGTGTTGTTTTCCAGCTTGCATTGAGCCTTGCTGGAGCACTGCAGCAGACCTGAGACAAATATGTTGACGTGGGAACCTGGTGAGTTGTAGTGGAGGACAGCTGGAAGCTTGGGGTTATTTCTATGGACCAGATGTAGGTGTTCAAGAAAACAGTCATCCAATCTGCTTTTTGTCTCCCCAGTTTTAAAGGAGACCACATTGTGAGCAGCTAATTCAGTATAATAGATTGAATGAGGTGCAGATAAATTGCTGCTTCACCTGGATGGTATGTGCAGGTTATTGCATAGTGAGGAGTTAAATGGGCATGTATTATACCTTCTGTGATTGCATGGGAAAGTGCTGGGGGATATTTTGGGAGTGGAGGAGGTGTGGACTAAGGTGGCCAAAAAGAATGGTCCTTGAAGAATGCTGACAAAGGAGAGGAATGTGTGTCTGGTGGTGGCATCTCTCTTAAGGTGGTGGAAATTGTTTGTACACTTTGGAAGGAGCATCAGGAATGCAGAGTACTGGGCTAATGGTAAGATTCTGGGCAGGGTAGACGAGCGGAGAGATCTCCGTGTCCACGTACATAGATCCATGACAGTTGCCACCCAGGTTGATAGGGTTGTTAAGAAGGCATACGGTGTGTTAGCTTTTATTGGTGGAGGGACTGAGTTTCAGAGCCACGAGGTCATATTGCGGCTATACAAAACTCTGGTACGGCTGCACTTGAAGTATTGCGTACTGTTCTGGTCATCACGTTATAGGAAGGATGTAGAAGCTTTGGAAAGGATTCTGAGGCGATTTACTAGGATGTTGCCTGGTATGGAGAGAAGGTATTATGAGGAAAGGCTGATCAACTTGAGGCTGTTTTTATTAGAGAGAAGAAGGTTGAAAGGTGATTTAATTGAAACGTATAAGATAATCAAACGGTTAGATAGGGTAGACGGTGAGAGCCTTTTTCCTCGGGTGGTGATGGCTAGCACGATGGGATGTAGCTTTAAATTGAGGGGTGATAGATATAGGATGGATGTCAGAGGTTTCTTTACTCAGTAGTAGCAGTGTGGAACGTCCTGCTTGCAACAGCAGTAGACTCACCAACTTTAAGGACATTTAAATGGTCATTGGATAAAGATATGGATGAAAATGGAATAGTGTAGGATCGATAGGTTTCAGATTGGTTCCATAGTCTGTGCAACATCCAGGGCTGAAGGGTTTGTACTGCACTTTCATGTTCTATATTCTGTGGAGGTTAGTGGGATAGAAAATGAGCACCAGGGCACCCTATCGTTGTGGGAAGGGCTGAGGGCAGAAGTGCAGGAAATGGGTCAGATATGGTTGAAGGCCCTATCAACGTCAGTGGCGGGGAACTCTTGGTTGAGAAAAGGTGGATATTTCTGAGGCCCCTCCATGGAAGTTTAGAGGCCAAAAAACTGCAGATGCTGGAATCCAAGGTAGACAAACAGGAGGCTGGAAAAACACAGCAAGCCAGGCAGCATCAGGAAGTGGAGAAGTCAACATTTCGGGTGCAACTCTACTTCAGGACTCTTCTGTTTTTTTATATGCCTAAATATAGTAAGGTTTTCAGAAACATTTCTGACTACTCATTAATCATTGGCAGTCAAGAGCAGGCACAGTCACAGGAAGGTTATTTTAACAATACAGATTGGCTTTGGGCAACAGAACCTCAGCTTCTTATAAGGGGTAATGGACTTGGAAAAGAAAATTACTCCTCAAAGGGAGATGGATCTGTGGAATTCACTACCCCAGAGTTGGATGCTAGATCGTGGAGTAAACTGGAGGTTGCGGTTAGCAATAAGTTGAACCTGGCTTGCTGTGTTCTTTGAGCCATCTGCTTGTCTACCTCCATGGAAGGTGGCATTATCAGAACAGATGAGATGGAGAAACTGGGAGAATGTGTTGCAGAGTATTTATAGGAAGTGTGGTGTGAGGATATATGTCAAGGTAACTGGGAGTTGATGTGTTTTTAATGAAAATTGGTGACTAACTTTTATCTCTAGAAATGAAACCAAATGGAAAAGGAAGGGAATAGTCAGAAATGGAGCAGGTGAAGGTGACAACAGGATGGAATTGCAAGCAAAATTGATAAACTCTTCCATTTTTTAATGAGATAGGTTGGTTTTTATAATGAGTGTGGTGCTGGAAAAGCACAGCAGGTCAGGCAGCATCTGAGGAGCAGGAAAATCGATGTTTTGGGAAAAAGCCCTTCATCAGGAATAAGGCTTGTGAGTCAGGGCAGCCTTATTCCTGATGAAGGGCTTTTGCCCGAAACATTGATTTTTCTGCTCCTCGGTTGCTGCCTGACCTGCTATGCTTTTCCAGCACCACATTCTCGACTCTAATCTTGAGCATCTGCAGTCCTCACTTTCGCCTAAGTTTCTAATAATGTTAATCTAGTATTTAACAGTACTACTGTTCTTTGTATAATTAATTGTCAAGTTTCTTATTTATTGTATTTACCTATTTTTCTTGTATTATACTTACTTTTTGTATTTTAAATAAACGCAGAGATTCTTTTGCCCTGAAACACCTGTCTACTGCCTCTTCATTTCACATTCCCTAAATAAGACATGTCTAGAACCAGGAAACTGAGTATTTTAACCATTTAAAAGTCAGGAAATAACTGATTGCAAACCAGAATCCTACACAAGTCTCTAAAGGTAGCAGTACAAGTAGATAGGGCTGTAAAGAAAGTAAATGGAATGCTCTTCTTCACTGACAGAATAATAGAATATAAAAGTAGGGACATAATAATGAAACTGCTGAGGCCAAAGATGGAGTATTGTGTGCAGTTCTGGTTGCCTCATTGCAGGACGGATGTAGTTGTTCTGGAAGAGTGCAAATAAAATTTACTAGAATGTTGCCAGGTCTGGAGAATCGTAGTTACAAGGAAAGATTGGAGAGATTGGGTTTTTTCCTTGAACAGAGTAGATTGAGGTAACACAAAATTGTGAGGAATAGAGAAAAGAGTAGACAGGTGGAAGCTGTTTCCTTTGACAGAGTTAAAAAAAATACCAGGGGTCATACATTCAAGCTAAATGGCAGAAGGATTAGAGTGGACATGAATAAAGTTTTTTTTACACAGAGGGTGGTAGGCGTCTGAAATTTGCTACCTAGGTTGGCAGTGGATGAAGAAACCCTAAACTCTTCTTTAAAAAAGTACCTGGATATGCACCTTAAGTGCTGCAAGCTTCAGGGTTATGGGACATGTGCAGGATGGTGGGATTAAAAAGGGCATCTGAGTGTCTTTGGGTCAGCATGGACAAGATGAGCTGAATGCCCCCCTTCTCTGCTTTATCATTTCCATGGTTTTATAATTGATGCACACAGACTTGTGGTGTCTATATCTCACTGCTAAATCACTAATTAAAGATCAACGCTTTATTTGTTCCCAAAGTTGCCCGTTCGTACACATTTGCACTGCAACCCAAAGTAACATGTTCATTATAAAACCCAGGAGAAAGTGAGGACTGCAGATGCTGGACATCAGAGTCGACGTTTCAGGCAAAAGCCCTTCATCAGGAATGGGCTGTGAGCCGAGTAAGTGGAGAGATAAATGGGAGGGGTTGGGGCTGGCGTGAAGGTAGCACAGAGTGTGATAGATAGGTAGATGGAGGTGGGGGTGATGGTGATAGATCAGAGAGGAGGGTGGAGTGGATAGGTGGGAAGGTAGATGGATGAGTAGGAGAGGTCATGAAATGGAAGGTTGAAATTGGGAACTTACCCTAGTGACACTGGGCAGCACGGTGGCAAGTGGTTAGCACTGCTGCCTCACAGTGCCAGAGACCTGGGTTCAATTCCCGCCTCAGACGACTGTCTGTGTGGAGTTTGCACATTCTCCCTGTGTCTGCGTGGATTTCCTCCGGGTGCTCAGGTTTCCTCTCACAGTCCAAAAATGTGCAGGTTAGGTGAATTGGCCATGCTAAATTGCCCGTAGTGTTAGGTGAAGGGGTAAATGTAGGGGACTAAGTCTGGGTGGGTTGCTCTTCGGAGAGTCGGTGTGGACTTGTTGGGCCGAAGGGCCTGTTTCCACACTGTAAGTAATCTAATCTAAAACAATTTCAATTAGAGTCATTAATCAGAATTCCTACCCTGGGTCCCAATGCAATGTCACCACCCTTCTTTCCCCTCCCTGCAAGCTTGGTCAGAACGTAGGAGTCTTGGGAGTTTATGCTCACCACTCAAACGCGTTTTTGAAGTGCGCCCGCTTACTGAGGTTTTTGCCATTGGTTCTTCTGGTTCATAACAGGTCTGTGTCTGGTAGCTCTCGTTCATAGAAGTTCTGGTTGGCCTCCCTTTCTCAGATGTATTTGTTCTGATGAGCCCCTTCGTTTGGCCTCCCTGTTCTTGGTTCTCAATTTGGCCTCTGGTTTCTCGTTCCAAAACTGCTTGTTGGGAGTGGGAGTCTGTGGGGAAACTTTTTGTGCAAAAGCTTGTTTTCGAAAAATACTCTCTTCTCAGGTGAGATTTGAGACCTCCCCTCAAATCAGTACTTTTCTTTAAGCTCTTGATGTTCTTTTCTGCAGTTAATTAGCATTCCGATGGTTAGAGTATGTGTGTGAATGGGTTTTGATTCAGGCTGAATGTCCAAAATTCCTGTAGGCCCCATACTGTGCATCATGTACGTAGCCCGATGTGTAAAATCTGTCTCAAGGGGATCATTAATTTCAGTTAACGGTCCTTGTAGAGAGGAACTGTAAATTATATTTCCAGGCTGAACAACGATTCCAGACTGACATGTTTTCTGTGAGTTATGTTTGCATATTTTCAACAGAACTCAGGGTTTTCTAAAGTTTTGAAGAGCTCAGTTTTGTCCACTATTTTCGCTGTTGGGGACTTTTGCTCAACCTTACGTTTGCACACTAAGATCTCTCACTCCACCTACACCTCTCAGATTCTTGTTTATTGTATACTCTCTTTTAATATTTGACATCCTTAAATGTGTTACCTCCCACTTATCAGAGTTGAACTCTATCTGCGACTTTCCTACCCACTCCACTAATCCATCTCTATTATTTTGGAGCTCACGACTAACCTCTACACATGGCCAATCTTTGTGTCGTCAGTAAATTTCCCAATAGTGTGTCTCCCCACCTCCCAGCATTCAAGTCCAAATCATTATTGTATAAAACAAACAGCAAGGGTCTCAACACCAAGCCCTGTGGAATATCACCATAAGTAGTCACCATAAGTTCGGTATCAGCTTAAATTTTTGAAATTTAGTACAAGGTGCCTTTGAATTGATAACTTATGTTCGAGTCTCACATGACAGATTGGTCAAATAGTAAAATCCCATGACATATAGGGTAATTTGTTGAATTATATCCAAAATTGGCTTAGTAACAGAAAACAAAGGGTAATGGTCAATGGGTGCCCCTGCAAATGGAAAGCTGATACAGAACTTATGGTGACGACTTGTAAATAGTACAACACCAGGTCATTGTCCAACAGATTTATTTGGTACTTGCAATAAACTTGTTAGACTATAACCTGATGTTGTGTGACTTTTGACTTTGTTCACCCCAGTCCAACACCAGCACCTCTACATCATACATGTAAATATGCACTTTTAACATACAGGAACATCTCTTGAATAACCCGATTGTTGATAGAATCTTCAAATTTCAACTTTAAAACTGTATGTTTGATCCTATGTTTGTAACCCAAATTACTGCCATCTGTCTTAATGGGTATTTTCACTAACATTTGCAGGTTCTGGTCTGGAAAGAAATGGATTATGGATCCATGTCTGAGGCAGAGAAACAGATGCTTGTCTCAGAGGTGAACTTACTTCGTGAACTTAAACATCCAAATATTGTTCGATATTATGATCGTATTATTGACAGAACAAATACAACATTATACATAGTAATGGAGTTCTGTGAAGGAGGTGATTTGGCCAGCCTGATTAACAAGTGTATTCGAGAAAGGTAACATCTGTTTATAATGGGAGAATATTATTTGAATATGCTATTTTTGAAAATAGTATAGGATTCCATGTTATCAATACTTTCTTGTTTGAATCTTGAATTTTTATGATGAAATTACATGATGCAAAATATTGCATCATGTGGTCTGGGTTTTTAATTTTCATTGAACAAAAACACAAGTTGTCCATTGTCTTTTTTTTTCAGAAAAATACATCATGTCATTATTGTATTTTTCTAAACTATTCAGTATATGAGTTGTTAGTTACTGAAGGATCCAAGGATACTTGGTCCTGTTTAATCATGCAGTCGATGTTTGATAAAGTAACTTATTTAATTCAGTTTGTGTTTTTGAATTTAGTGAGCAATTAGAGACTGCATGTGAAATTGTAGCAAAACAGAATGACCCATCATCAGGCAGGCAATGGCAGGACAAAAATAAAATAGTAAGAATAAAGTATTGTAACATCCTCAGATATATTGCTTCTCAGATGTTAAATACTTATGATGACAACAGTTAATATGCCGCAGGTGGTAATGAAGATATACGGAGTCCCCGATTTGCAAACATCTGACTTGCGAAAGCTCGTCCCTTATGAACCTGATCCAAAATGAGGATGTAATTTGAAAGGCCCAAAATGCAAACATTTCCTGCACTAACGAATAGCTGCTTTACATTGTCTTACATTGTGTTGCGACTTGCCTGCTTGCAACCTGAGGACTGCCTGTAACCCTTATTGAATGTTGTTTAGCTTCAAAGATGCATATTTTGTGTTAACATCTCTTAACCATAGAAATTTTATGGAATTCTTCATTAGGTCGTGTTTCTTATTGAATACTTTTAGGAATATTGTTCCTTTTTTAAAAAAAACGTTAATTTGTCTTTCAGGCGATATTTAGAGGAAGACTTTGCCCTGCGTGTCCTTGCTCAGACAGCTTTGGCCTTACGAGAATGTCACAGACGTAGTGAAAGTGGTCGCACAGTGCTACACAGAGATCTCAAACCAGCAAATGTTTTTCTTGACGCGCAACATAATGTCAAATTAGGTGATTTTGGCTTGGCTAGAATTTTGCAACATGATACTAGTTTTGCCAAAACATTTGTTGGCACTCCATATTACATGTCTCCAGTGAGTATACACTTTCCATACAATATTTGAAAGTGCACACAACATCAATGTTAAATCCCCTATTCCCATCCTCCTTCTTCCCCTGCCCACAGAGGTGTAAAGAGCTGGACAAATAAGATTGTATTGGCAGATCACGAGTCGCAGCCAATAGGTTAGCAAGGTGAAACTGTTAAGTGTTGCCTGAAAGTTTTGGAGTGGTGGGATTAGTGTGTGGCAGAGAGTGATGATCACTCTGGTTCTATGAAATTAAATGGCTTTCCTGTTCTGTTATACCAGCTGTGGCCCCAGTCTGCTGCAAGGGAGTTGGGGTTGCCATGCTCCAGAACCACCCCCATCCTTTTTATTCACTTGTGGGACATAGGCATTGTTGGTGGCCAGCATTTATTGCCTATTCTTAGTTGGCCTTGAGAAGGTCAAGAAGCTGCGTTCTTGAACTGCTGCAGTCCATGTGCTGTAGGTTATTGGGTGGAATGTCTCTGTTATGCCCTGACAGATTTTGGAGATGGTGCCAGTCTCTCAGTTGAATGCTGTCTGGTGGTGGCTCCTGCATTGCCAGAAGCAAATGGCAGCTCCAGCAAGTGGTGTGAACCTGGTGGGCAGTGTGGGAAAAACTGAAACTTGGAAGTCTTGCAACAACCACAAGTTGGAGAGACAGAGGACTTTGTACCAAAATGGCATCATTGGATCAGGTCATTGTTTAGTGATCCAATGCTGAAAAAAATCTCAGGATGCTCAATGAGATTTAAGACCCCAAAACATTTCACAACATTAAGCTGAGATTTACCCTTGAGTCAAGGCTAAGAAAAATGTTCAGGATTTATTTAAATCCTCACAAACTTGGTCTGTTTGTTAAGAGTTTGTGCTTTCACCACATTCTGTCCAGGAAGAATAGAGACTGTCTCTCTCCATCTCTAACTTCCATTCCTCCCTCAGGTTGAACCAGGTTGCAGGGCTCAGAACACAGTGACGTTGAAATGTTATCCAACTTCATTAAAGTAACTACCTACTTTGGGTAAATAAAGGATTGCAATTATGATATGACTAACCATGTACGTTTCCATTAATCATTTTGCATGATTTAATTTGCAGGAACAAATTAATCACATGTCCTATAATGAGAAATCTGATATATGGTCCTTAGGATGTCTGCTGTATGAACTTTGTGCACTTTCGTAAGTACCGTACTAAGGCTATTCTAATCACAGCATCTTCTGCTCTGATTGTGAGCTTGCATTTTATGACTTAATGCATTTTTTTTGCTTTCTCCCTCTAACTTTTGGTATAAGTGGATGGTTTTCATTAAGGGTATGTTTTGTGCAGACAGATTCTCTTAAAGCTTTGCAAAGTCAAAGACTCGTGGTGTAACCCACATGTTTGAAATTCTAGAAATGAATTGAAGTACAACTCTATTTCAGGCAATTTTTAAGCACACTGTCAGTTGTTGGAGTGGTTGTTTGGATATATTGAAAATTCTGGAAATCTGAGTAATCAGGAAAAAAATTGGCGGATTCCATTCATCAGACATTCATAGTACAAGTTGTTGCTTTATTCGTGCTTATATCATTGTAAAGATCTAAATGATTGGAGGAACGGGCAGCAGAAGTTCTAGTGTTGTCTGCATTCATTTTCTCGAGTTGTTTGATCTATTGCTTTATGATTCTTTTGTTGAAGAAGGTGGAGGTGTAAGAGGATATAGCCACATTTTATTTTCTATGGGATGTGTTCTGCCGCTCAATATCCTTGTCAATGTTTCTTTTAAAGATGGTGAAGAAAGGATGCCCTGTATCATCAATAAGGATTGGATTGGACAAAATTAAAAATCAGACAACACCAGGTTATAGTCCAACAGATTTATTTGGAGACATTCTCAAGATAGCTTTTAACGATAGGTGCCATCTCAGCTCAGATAATGCAGTGAAGGTGTGAGGTTAAAGTCGGTCTGTGTCCCAATGTTAGGTCAAACTGATTCTATTTCTAAAGTGGGGTTTATAGAATTTTACATGGATTTATGCAGTTTTTGAGCAAAATAAAATGTAATTCTGCAAGTACAAATTCGCCCCACAAACTTGTGTGTGTGTATATGCAGGGGAGACCGAGTGAGTGTGTGCATGTGTGGGGGTGAGTGTCTGTGAATGTGTGTTTGGGTATAAGTGTGTGAGAAGGTGCATGTGTTGGTGTGAGTGTGGGGGGTGTATGTTTGAGCGAATGAGAGAGAGCTTCTGTATAGAGAGGGTCTGCATGGGTGAGTGGGTCTGTAGGAGAGAGTGTGGGCGTGTGTGCCTCTGTGCCCGCATGCATGAGAGTGTATAGTGTAGTGGGGTCACCTGTAGTGCAACATGAACCTAATGTCCCAGTTGAGGCCATCCCCATTGGTACCGAACATGGCTATCAGCCACTTGCATTGTTGCCTGTCCCATAGTCCGCCTTGGAGGAATGTCCCGGACTGCTGAAGTGTTCCTCGACTGGGACAGAACATTCCTGGCTGGTGATTGTTGTGCAGTGTCCATTCATCTGTTGCTGCAGCCTCTGCTCTGTCTTGCCAATGTACCGTGCCTCTGGGCATTCTTGCCTGCAGCGTGTGAGGTAGACAATGTTGGCTGAGTCACATGAGTACTTGCCGCATACTTGGTGGGTTGTGTCCCCACGTGTAATGGTGGCATCCGTGTCAACACTGTGACACGTCTTGCAGCATCTACCGTGACTGGGTTGCATGGTGTTGTTCTGAGGCAAACCTGTTAGCTCTGAACAATGATCTGTTTGAGGTTTGGTGATTGTTTAAAGGCAAGAAGTGGAGGTGTGGAGAAGGTCTTGGTGAGGTGCTCATCCTCATCAATAATGTGTTGCAAGCTGCAAAGTAGTTTTTCAGCTCCTGGAAAGTGCTTGACAACAAAGGGTACCATATCTGTTGCAGCTCATGTCTGTCTCCTGAGGAGGTCATTACGGTTTCTTGCTTTGGCATGTCAGAACTGGTGGTACTTGCAAGTGTCTGTCACGTTCCTCCTCATCTGAACAGATCCTGTGAATGCATAGTGTTTCTCCATAGAGGATAGCAGTTTTATTATATTTAGGGTGGAAGCGAGACAAATGTAGCATAGTGAGGTTATCTGTGTATTTACAGTAGAGTGAGGTGCACATCCCTGATGGCGATGCATATGTCCAAGAATGAGACAGATACTGGAGAGTAGTCCATGGTGAGTTTGATGTTGGGATGAAACTCATTCATGTCCCTGTGTAGTTGTTTCAGTGACTCTTCGCCATGGGTCCCGAGGAGGAAAATGTCGTCAATATATCTGATGTATAGTGTTGGTTAGAGGTCCTGCATAGAGAAGAAGTCTTGTTCGAATCTGTGCATGAAAATTTTGGCATATTGGGGTGCACATTTGGTCCCCATGTCTGGATGAAGAACTGGTTGCCAAAGGTGAAAACGTTGTGGTTGAGGATGAAGCGGATGAGTTGTAGGACATTGTTTGGAGATTGGCAGTTGTCGGTATTGAGTACTGAGGCTGTTGCCATGAGGCCATAATTGTGGAATGCTGAAACATCCATTGTGATGAAGAATGTTCCAGGTTCAACTGGTCCGTAGGTGCTGAGTTTCTGTATGAAATCTGTAGTGTCGTGACAGAAACTGGGGGTCCTCTGTACAATAAGTTTCAACATCTCTTCGATATAACTCACACAGGGTCCCGTTGCCTGGTATGATGGAACGTTGGCTTTGTGTATCTTCGGAAGATAGCAGAAGTCGCCTACGTGAGAAATACATGGGAGAGGATGCGTAGGGAACTCTGAAGGACTGAATCAAAAGTCTTGATCAATGTTTTTAGTTCATGGATGTGCTCTTTGGTTGTAGCGGCTGGTCATTGCCTGGAGTGTTCCTGGTTCTTTTGGATTGGGAGCGGTCATTTTAACTTCTTTTGTCAATTGAAAAACTAACTTGACAACTGCTTTCACATCCCCTGCCCTGTTTTCTCCCATCTATTTATAATTTTGTTTTAGTGTTTTAAGGGCATATGAAGAGGGTCATGTGATCTGTTCTGATTTGTGCCTGACAGCACATTGGTGGCTTAGATGTTAAAGGTGGGGGACACCGGGTTGTTTTATTGGGATGGAAGTGTAAGATGTTCACAACTTTGGATAATGACTTTGGCATCTATGATTAGTGCAGTATTAAGTCTTAACAGAAAACTTAGAAATGTCATGTTTGTTGCTTTAAATCTGTGTTTATTTAATTTCCAGATAGAATGGAGTTGGAGGGTTTAAGGGGTGGCTAACTAACATTTCTAGCTTGATACAAGGTGCTGTGATTTACATTGCCACAAAGATGGGCTTTAAAGGGGGAAAAGACCATAACAAATCATTGTAATGTTGGGTTACGTCGTTTTTTTTTAAGCTATTCTTAGCCCAACAACCAGGTTCAGCCTGAAAGAGAAATGAAGGTAAGAGATAGAGAGACAGACAGTCTCTATTCTTCCCACACAGAATATAGTGGAAGCACACACTCTGATTGAAGAGATACAAATGCTGAAAATTTTGCCTAGCTTAGCCTTGATTCAAGAGTAACTCAGCTTAAAAGGAGACAAGGTGCTGGACACTGAGGATGATTTTTGACAGGCCACAAGAGAGTTGACAGTGTAAATTACAACAGTGTTGAGGGGAATTTTATAGTTTGGATCCAAGTTGCAGTTGAAATAATGGTTAGTCATTGTCGCTTTTAGGTTATGGTAAAAAGCTTAAAACTTGAAATCTTGCTCTTAGTCAGTTACATGAACTTTGAATTTGTTTTTAAAAGTCATTGATCTCTCCAAGGATGGTAACCCTTTATGTTACAAATCATTTCATTCAGTTTTTTTTTAATTCAACTGATTCTTATTTTGGATTTTGATGTTTTGAGTCTGAAACATGGTTTATTATACCCTCCTTAGTTTTGCATAGAAATGTCATTTGATAATTTGCAGCTTTTTAAGTCATCAAAAATGATTGACAATTCTGAAGTGTTCTAGAACATTTAAGTCTTAACTGAGCTAAGATGGGTAGCATTTTTTAAAATAATAAACATTTGTTTGGTATGCTGTTGTGTTTACCTAATAATAATAATAACCGCTCAATTCAGGTGTAATTAATCAAACTAGCATAAAAGATTTGGAAATTTTAAACCTAAAACCAGCAGTATAGAAAAGATTTATCCCATGCAGTAATCTGTAAAAAAAAATTGAGTGGCCAAGAACTATTTCAGGTAAAAAGGCAAGTGGGACTAGATTGGGTTGGGATATCTGGTCGGCATGGACAGGTTGGACCAAAGGGTCTGTATCCATGCTGTACATCTCTATGACTCCATAACTTTATTTCTTAAAGTATATTAGACAATAATTAACTAACAACTAAATACAAGTTCTTACTCTAAGCTTTTTTTTAACCTTCCTTTCTATAATATTAGTCCGATAAAACTCCCGATTACGATTTACAAATCAAAACGTCTTGTCTCAAAATCAGGCAGCTTGCTTTCTTCTTGGTATTTCAGTCTTTTCTTCTTCTTAGGAATCCTGCTTCATACGTTATTGATCGATAAAGGAACCTTTTAAGAGCGCTATTTCCTGGGCAGTGTGCAGAAGTCGTAGGCTTGGCAATTCTCCTCTCAACTGTTCAATTTTCCCCAGTCTTATACACCCCCCCCAAAAGCATCGGAATGTATCATTTGCTTTTACGGTTGTCAGTATACTAAATTCAAATTGGATTGGAGTTTGGTATTTTTTCGGGGTATAATTTAAACTGATTGGCCTAATTCAAATCTGTTTTGTCACTTCCAGGCAACCAGCTAATCAAGTTGTTCCACCAAATGTTACTTTTTTTTTCAGAACACTTGGTTCTCTCAGGTAGTTCTGCTGGTTTTAACTCTCTTAAAGGGACAGTACACCCACATCTTCATAACAACTCAATCATTTAATAGGTACCCATAAAAGGTATCACACCTCCAGGTCAAAAATGCTCATTTCAGTTGACTGAGTCAGTTTGGAAGATTTTTGAAGTGTGTTAATTTTCTTAGACTTGCATGAATAGACAGATTTAAAAATTATTTTATATCAAAGAATATAACTCTGGAAGAAACTGATTGGTGCATACCAATGAAAGCAGTGAAAGTATCAGGATACTTTTTTATGGGCATTTTTCATGTGATTTTAAAATCAAATTATTTTACAGGTGGTGGATAGAATATTATTATAACATACTAATTTATGGTAATAAATTCATTTTTAGCTGTATCTGGGAACCATTATAATGGAAAGAAACAATTGCATTCCATCACCCTGCTCATTTGTGGCCATTCAGAGATGATTTATGTTTGTTATTATGCAAAACAAATTTAAACAGAAACTGTACTGCCATCTAATCAATGCATTTTTCTACACATTTTTCTTGTGCCAAAGGGGAAACTATCCTATTATGCATTCTAACTGTGCTACTGATGCAAACTGGTGTTGTAAATGTTAGTATAATGACATCTAGTGACCATTCTACAGTACTGAAGACAAAACAGATCATTTGGATTGTAGTTTAAATCTTTGTAAAACAGTTCTTCAGATTGCACTGATAAATAAATAATTTTGAAAGTGAAAAGCCTTGACATCGATTGAATTACAATGTGTCAAGCTTTTTTTTTGTTCTAATTCACTAGTGGGATGTGGTTTTTGCTGCCTGAGCCAGAGTTTATCACCTTTCCCTCGTTCTCTTCGAAGATAGAGGTGAGCTGCCTTCTTGAGCCACTGCAGTCCATGTGATGTAGTAGACCTCCATACTATTAGGGAAATCTGGGATTTTGACCAAATACCATTGAAGGCATGGCGATACATTTTCTAAGACAGGATGGTGAGTGGCTTGGAGGGACTTGCAAGTAATGGTGTTGCCATTATCCTTCCAGATGCACGCGGTTGTGGGTTTGGAAGGTGTTGTCTAAGGAGCTTTAGTGTTATCTGATGACATTCTGCTGATACCACATCCAGATTGAGCTTTGCTATTGGTCAGACTAATCATGTTTTGTCATTAAAACTGTGTTTGATTACCTGACTCAATTTTGAATTTTATATTTTAAAGCCCACCTTTCACTGCATATAATCAGAAGGACTTAGCAGAAAAAATAAGAGAGGGCAAGTTCAGACGAATTCCTTATCGCTATTCTGATGAACTAAATGATCTGCTTGGCAAGATGTTAAACCTTAAGGTCAGTATCAGGTTTTTGTTTTGTCAGATGTAAATTTTTTTTTACTCTTTTAAATGTCTTAATTCCTTTTCCATCTTCTGTTATTCACTCTCCTGTATTGCCCACAAAACCATCCCTGCATCAAGAAAAAATGTGAAGCCTAAATTATATGTTAGTTGTAGAAGATTGCTAGCTATATAGAAGCTAGGAGTAGGAGGAGGCCATTTGGCCCTTCAAGCCTGCTCTGCCATTCATCATGATCATGACTGATTGTAGAACTTAGTAGCCTAATCCTGCTTTCTCCCCATAACCTTTGATCCCATTTGCCCCAAGTGCTATATCTAGCTGTGTCTTGAATACAGTCAATGTTTTGGAATCAACTACTTCCTGTGGAAATGAATTTCAGAGTCTCACCACTCTTTGGGTGAAGAAGTGTCTCCTCATCTCCATTCTAAATTTTCAGTCTGTGACCCCTGGTTCTGGACGCACCCACTATTGGGAACATCCTCCCTGCAAGTACCCTGTCTCGTCCTGTTAGAATTTTATAAGTCTCTATGACATTCCCCCTCACTCATCTGAACTCTAGTGAAAACAATCCTAACCTAGTCAATCTCTCCTCATACATCAATCCTGCCATGTTCGGAATCAGCCTGGTAAACCTTCGCTGCACTCCCTTGAAAGCAAGAGCATCCTTCCTCAGAAAAGGAGACCAAAACTGTACATAATATTCTCGGATAGAAATTATGGTGAATCCTTGATACGTTCTGGTTAGGTTGGAGCCACAGATTCTCCTTGGAGCAAAGGAGTTTGGGAATAGATTTGATACCAGTGGACAAGATTCTGATGGGTTTTAAATAAGGTGGATAGAGACAAACAATTCCCATTAGCTGATAATATAAAGATTAGAAAACACAGATACAAGGTTTTTTGCAAAGATGCAAGAGAATGTAAGGAAGAATTATTTTTATGCAATGAGTGGGAATGTAATCTATAAATTGAAAGCAAAATTGGATGGGCACTTGAAGGAAAAAGAATATGTGAATAGAACCAGGCAATGGGTTGATTTGATTGCTCCATTGAGGGCAAGCATAGACTCAGTGGACTGAATTAACTTCTTTTGTGCCATAATGGCTCCGTGAGTGCTTAGTAAAATCACTCTTTGTATTTATCCCAATATTGGATCTAATATTTTGCTTCCTAGTTGTTACAAGAAATTTTTGTGACTGTGTTAATACCAGTTGATTAATTGATAGGACCATCAGCTGTATATTTTCAGAAATGTGCTGATTATTCACTTTGATATTCTGTTTTAGTATGACCAGTCACTCTTTCAAGTCACTCCTTTCAGTTGTGAATGCATTTTATATTGTCCAATATCTATTAAACAATAGTGTGAATTGAAGATGCTAACACAGAATATTTGTTCCCTTTTTTTGGCTTCATTTGTTAGTAACTGTAAGCGCATGATGGCATCGGCAATTCATACTACTATTTTAACTGATGTTGGGCAAGAAAAGCTGTACAATCAGTAGCAAGGGAGATGGAGTTGCATTTGACTGGTGACATGTAATCACATAATTTGAAGCTGCTATGTATGCAGTGCATAACTTGCAAATTTGAAACAGATGGTCATGTTACTGATAGCTTGATAACATTACAGTAGTGAAAACATCTACTTAATAGAAAATAATGTAATGGTTTTGCAGCAAGACAAATTTTCTTTTGTCTATCTCTAGCCTCACTGTGGGTATTTAGAGTCAACTATATAGCAGGGGGTTGGAATTGCCAAATAGTTTCTTCACTGAATATGATTTTTTTTTGTTTAAACAAAAAATCAGTTTTCATATTTGTCATCATTTGGTGCTAGTCAGTAAATTACCAGACCTGTCAATTCCATTCCTGATTTAAACTGGTTGAATTTGAACTCTTGAGTTGCTAATATAGTGAACTGGTCATAATCCTAGAATCCCAACAGTGTGGAAGAAGGCCATCCAGCTCATCAAGTCCACTGACCCTCCAAAGAGCATCCCATCCAGACCCACCCCCTACCCTTTCTCTGTAACCCTGCATTTTCTATGGTCAATCCACCTAACCTGCACATCCTTAGACTGTGAGAGGAAACCCTTACAGACACTGGGAGAATATACAAAAGCCATAGACAATCGCCCGAGGGTGGAATTGAAACCAGGGCCTTGGCACTGTAAGGCAGCAGTGCTAACCAGCATGCTACCCAATATTGAGGGATCTTGAGTTCTGAACTAAACAAAAGTCAAGTGACATTGATGCATTTCTCGGTTTTATTCAAGAAAGAAAGCTTAATTAGATAAACCAATTTTTAAGGAATATGATGAATGCTATTTATAAAATGGAACTCTGCATTGTTCCTATTGACTTGTGCCTTTATTGGTTTCTACTCATTCTTGGGCCACCTAATATGTGAACAATTGATGATGTACAGAGATCTAAGTGAAGTGAAATTCTTTCTGGGGAGAGGGAGCAGGGGAAGACACACACAATCATTGCTCATTTTTACGTAATTGATATATAGTGTATTATTTTAAAATGATTAGGATTATCTAAGGCCTTCTGTGGATGAGCTAATGCAGCATACCTTAATTGCTGATTTGGTGGCTGAAGAGCAACGAAAAATGTCAGCTGAAAGAAGAGGGAGAAGATCTTTGGAGAATGAACATCTCCAGGACCGTGACCCAATGATGACTGAGCTGAAACTTAAAGAAGAACAGCTTCAGAACAGGGAGAAGGCCTTAAAAAAGAGAGAAGAGTTCCTTGAACGTAATTATGTTTGCTTGATTTATTTTAGTTATGGTATATTGAAATGGAATTAAAGTCTATGTTCATATTGCATCTTAGATAGGTTTGGGATCTGGCTCTTAGCATTATTGAATCCACAGCAAAATAAAGCAAGTTTATCTTAGGTTTTATTTCTTTTGGTTTTCTTCCTCTATTTGATGATATGGGGTTGTGAAATAGCCAACAGTTGGTTGAAAGTGCACTTTCATATAAATGACTTACTCGGGTTGGTTATAAGAAAATGGTTTTATGATGTTTCTTTTATTGGAGGTAAGATGTGAATAAAGACGCTTCACTTTCAAACAATTCCATGTTTTATACATACTTTTTCCTAGCAAGGTTTGAGAAGATTTGTAGCTTAGGTTGAGGTTCTGGATGTAGGTTTGCTCGCTGAGCTAGAAGGTTCATTTCCAGATGTTTCGTTACCCTACTAGGTAACATCTTTAGTGGGCCTCAGGCGAAACACTGCTGATAAATCCTGCTTTCTATTTATATGTTTGGGTTTCTTTGGGTTGGTGAAGTCATTGCCTGTGGTGAATTCACTTCTGGTTCTTTTGCTCACCCCCTGAGAAAAAGAACTGGAAGTGATTTCACCACAGGAAATGACATCACCAGTCCAAAGAAACCCAAACATATAAATAGAAAGCAGGACTTATAAGCACTGCTTCACCTGAGGCCCACTGAAGATGTTGCCATGTAGGGTGATGAAACGTCTGGAAATGAACCTTCCAGCTCAGCGAACAAACGTACATCCAGATACATTTTCCTATTACCTCAGCAGCAGCAGGTTCAAACTGATCAAGTTCTGCCTATTGTGATTATATAATGTGTTTTTTCTGTCATAAGATCTGAGTTCCATTCAGTTGTGTGATTGGAAGAGGAAGCATTGGTGCAATTGTCATTCGTGAGCATTACTTTCACAGTAATTGTCATTTATAGACTCAAGACCTTTGAACTTGCCTTCATGTTGGATCTCTGCAGAACTTCATGGGCAACAGCTTTTCACAATCTTTTCACAGTTAACTATTTTGTATACAAAAAGTAGATTTTAGATGTGTTAAATAGTAAAATGTGTGTGGAAATTGTACTTGGTACTGTTACCAATGCTTTTTACTTATTTTTCTTCAGAACGTGAGCAAGAGCTTTGCATTCGAGAGAGACTGGCAGAAGAAAAGTTTTCTAGGTAACATCCAACTTAGTGTTTGCCTTTGAATGGATGATTTGGAGATGCCGGTGTTGGACTGGGGTGTACAAAGTTAAAAATCACACAACACCAGGTTATAGTCCAACAGGTTTAATTGGAAGCACACTAGCTTTCGGAGCGACGCTCCTTCATCAGGTGATTGACAATCACCTGATGAAGAAGCGTTGCTCCGAAAGCTAGTGTGCTTCCAATTAAACCTGTTGGACGATAACCTGGTGTTGTGTGATTTTTAACCTTTTGAATGGAGGAGTTGAGGCAGCGACTTGTACAATAAAATTTAATTTCAATTCTGTCTATCCAACATGAAAAACCACCCTTGAAAAACTTGAAGTGCTTTTATCTTCCTGGAATTACACTAACAACTACAGAGGGCGGGGGAATTTCATTTCCGTTGAGATAATCAATTGTAGTATAGTCAGTAAATTTCCATGTTTAAAATAAATTTTCTCAGGTGCATTACTTCAATACACAGGTATGGTGGGCAAAACTGTCCTGAAAATTTCAAATTGCCCTAGGCAATGCACCGTCACTGGATGACAACTAATGGGGGAAAATGTCGTCTCTGTGAGTAGAAGGAAACCTGACAAGCTGCTCCTAAAATCACAGGCATGTTCTCTCCTGCACTTGCTGTTTAATACTTTGTTGCAAGTTTATCCAAAACAAACACTGGAGTGAAGCATCCTGTGAATACCCCCATGGGGATAACTTATTAGTATTATTGCTAAACAATTCAGGATCTGGATAATGTTCTGGGGATTTGGGTTTGAATCCCACCATGGTAACTGGTGGAATTTGAATTTGAATTAATCTGGATTTAAAAATCTAACGATGACCATGAAACTGTTAGCTAATTGTCAGGAAAAACCTATCTGGTTCACTGTCTCACCAGACCTTACCTGGTCTGGCCTACTTCCAGACTCAGTAATATAGTTGACTCTCAACTGTCCTCTGGTCAGTTAGGAATGGGGCAATGAATGCTGGCTTAGCCAGCAACAACCACATCCACTGAATGAATTAAAAAAATGAATGGTGGGGTAGCAAGCAGTTGTGTAAGTGACAGAGTGGCCAGGAAGGTGACAT
This sequence comes from Chiloscyllium plagiosum, assembly GCF_004010195.1. Classification (NCBI taxonomy): domain Eukaryota; kingdom Metazoa; phylum Chordata; class Chondrichthyes; order Orectolobiformes; family Hemiscylliidae; genus Chiloscyllium; species Chiloscyllium plagiosum. The sequence goes on from NC_057718.1 coordinate 48,082,329, forward strand.
GTCTTTTGTCTCGGGTTGGGATAGACACTGGCGGTTCACTGGGACTTGTATTGAGTTTTTTTGTTAAGTCATGGATAAAATGGGGAGGAGCGATGACAGCTGAAGGGTGTGTAGAGCAAGAAGGGAGTTGCAGTATTGTGGGGGGAGAAGGAGACTACATATGAGGGAGAACTGATTTTAAACTTGTCACAACAGCTAACTGGGATCCAAAACATTCACTGAAGTAATTAATTCCTTGCAAATAAATGTGTAATTTCCTGATTATGGTTGTGTACGTTTAGTAGCTACAATACTTGGAAAACATGTAATGGACCCAATTGTAACTAACAGGGTATTAATTACAACATTTAAATATGTGAGATTGAAATGTGAGGGGCAGTTTAAAAAAAATGTAATAACTGCCTGGTTAAAATGTTCCAGCTTTATGAATATATTCAGAATACATTAGCTTTAACCTCACTAAGCTATGGAAGGTGTTTTTGAGGTGATGCATTTTGTTTTACAAGTGTGTCAGTAATAATTTGAAAATCAACTTTTTTGCTGACTTCGACCTGTTATCTTTACCAATTTAACTACTGTAGTATCTGGGGAATTAATGTTTTCATTGTATGTTGTGACAATTTAATGGAGAGTTGATTAATTTTGGGGATATTGATGAATCCTTTTAACTGAGTGCAAATGCCCCATATGTCAACATAAATACAGAAAGTATTGTTACTAAAAGACTACATTACCTAATAAGTGAATTAATAAGAATTAAATAGTAGTTACAATATCCATGAAATGACCTCAAAATAAAAAAGAAACCCCCAAGAAACTGTTGTCATGACTGAAATTTAATGCATGTGGATCAAGATGGTGATCTATAGATATCGTGATACTTTATATTTAACCTCTCAAGGGTTCTAATTATGGAGTGCTTATGCTATTGAAATTTGCTATCTGAAATTTCACCAATCACCTTAAACCCATGTCCTTCTATTCTCATTCTGTCTGTTAGATCTGTTTAGATCCCTCAATTTTGAATACTTCTATCAAATTTCCTCTCAACCTTCTCTTCTATAAATTATTGTGGATTAGGTCCATAATGTAGCACACTGTGCTATATATCCCAACAAAGAAACTAGAGTCTTTATTGCATTAGTTATCTTCTTCATATAGATTTGTATGTTAGAATTATTTATATATATTTTGAAATAAAACTAAAGCTATTTATTTAAAAGAAATGAGTTTTGCATTTATGAAATAGGAAGTATTTTTTAAAAGAAATTGTGTAATTTGGGATTGAAACTGAACTCCACACTAACAGCAATTGGTTCTCACTAATGAGTAGTGTTTCTTTTCTTCTACTACTCTTGCTTTTTCCTGAACCTTAAAATTGCATCCTCTGTGTCATGATTGTTTTATTAAGTAATATTTCTGTTTTAAGTCTTTGAGGTTTTTTATCAAGAGTTCCTATTCATTTACTAATGCTCAAGTAAAAAATGTAATTTTTATGATCTGTGAACAGGGCAGAGAGCATATTAAAGAACTATACCTTGATGAAGGAAAAGCAAATACTGAAGACAGCAGTTCTTCGATTAGGTATGTGGTATTGTGAATGGCACTTGGCATTCCCTTCTGGCTAGAATTTGATACATATGAATCTGATATTCTTATAGTTTTCAATTAAATATCTGAATTTGCAACATTTTTATCTTGGTTTTATATATTTTAAATATATATAGATCATAAGTATTTTTACTTTCCATGATCTGCTGACTAAATTTATTGACATAGGGAAGAATTGTGCGTATGCACTCGACTTGCACTGTGTCCACTGGCATGCATGTAGTTTCTCCCACCGCTGGTGTCATTGGTTTGCTTTTCTGGTTGATATCAATACTGGTTTGTGGGAGCAGTATCTACCACTGGCCTGAGCTCCAACCACCTTCTTTCCTTGTTCTGCAGCCACTCCAGAACCTCCTACCTTCATCAACCCTCTCCTACAGTCGCAACAGCAGACAGATACAGAAGAAACTGCTGTCTATATTGCCCCATCACATAATCCCAGCAAGCATGCAGCAGGGTTTAAATATAGAACTGCAGTTCACATCCATTTAAATTCTCAAAATTCTTGGTAATTTCCATTAGATTACAAAGTGCTATTTTCTGGAAAATTATTGTCACATCTTGGAATGGTTATGCCCAGATATGTCACACTCTCAAGTATTAATTACCTAATTAATTTGTTTAAGTTATAACCACGTTTATTTTAAAGGGAAGTGATTTGTTTTTTTCCTCTTGAAGAAGAGGATATTGAACTGTTTGCAATTTCCAATTGAAGATATTTTTGCAGTTTCTCAGTTGGCCTGTGTCACCTTTTTTGAAATGTCTTTGGCAGTGAGATCAAAGTTAGGGAGTGCACGAACTGCGGTTGCAGCATCATCAAACCTTTGTTGTAACTGGTGGACTTGTTCCAGGCAGTTTAAAACTGCCACATGAATGTCTACTTCAGATTTTAAATGATTTATTTCTTCAGATTTGTTGGGTGTTCTGGTAGAAAATCAGTTCTCCCTGTGTCTGTATGGGTTTTCTCCGGGTGCTCCGGTTTCCTCCCACAGTCCAAAGATGTGCAGGTTAGGTGAATTGGCCGTGCTAAATTGCCCATAATGCTAGGTGCATTAGTCAGAGGGAAATGGGTCTGGGTGGGTTAATCTTTGGAGGGTGGGTGTGGACTGGATGGGAAAGGGTTGTTTCCCCACTGTAGGGAATCTAATCTAACATAATCTAAAATTGTTGAACAAATTAAAAAAGGCAGCATATGAGAAATCTCAGTTGATAAATAATGGAACTCTATAGCTTCAAGGTTATAGTTTTGAGCATGGGTTAAGCAATAGATTTTTTTAAATGTTTCATGAAATAAAAACATTTTTAATTTTACCAACTCGTTAAGAGATCACAACTTAAATGTGTTGCAGTCTTGATCTGGATTTTTAGCAAATTTTAAGACAATTTTCTTTTAAATGGCTTTTTTACTTAGTTATCTATTTTTAAATTTAATTCCGCTTCACTCTTGCTTCTTGCAATGATGTCACATTATTTCTTATTTTATCTTTAAAGTTTTTGGGAACCAATTACCTAATCCATAAAGGATGGCTGTTACTATGATGTCACTGACCCATTTACATATGAGAAGTTCTCCCCCTAACGTTGCAGCATCAATGAATGCAGTTAACCGAATCAAATAAACCTTCTGTTTGACCCATCGTAATCCATATTTTTGTTTGTACTTTTGCTGATTATGCTGCTATGATTTTAATATTTTTTTAAAAGCAGAAACATGATTTATGTTCATGGGTTGCTTGATAGTGTGAATGAAAATAAACAGTAAGCTTTGATGAGAAACTGATCATATTGCTTGTGTAAGGAGCAATATGTGTTGAAATCAAAATTAACTTCACAAGTAACACATTTTAAGATTGCTCAGGTAATTTGCTCACAGGTGGAATAAACTTTTTTTAATATTACAAGGAAATTAATTACAACACACTTGTAGACATCTTTATTACAGATATAGGCATGTGATTAGGTCCTCAGAAGTGAGGATTACATCTTGAAAGTGAACTTTTGGAGTAGATTCCAATTTACTGCATTACTTGCCCAAACAAGATTTTTACCCAAATTTTAAGCAACGCTGCCTGGCTGAAAGTGGTCAGATGAGCAGGCACCTTGGGATGGGAGCAGGATACTGTTTTCAATATATAGATTTAGTTGAATAATGTCATCCGGACCTGACCTGCAATTTTGATTGAATGTCTCTACAGGGGAGCTATCTGAACCATGACAGGGTGGTTGCAGTGGGATATTTTTCCATCCAGTAGCATTCTCCTTCTGTGCAAAACATTAAAATGGTTGATCCCTTTCGGGGAAAAAAAAAAGAGTTGAAACATTTGTGTTAACAAACCTCTTGTACATTGTTATTTAAAATTTGGGATTCATAATCTGTAGAATATGCATTAAACTGATTTCTTTTCAAATTTCCCATTCTGCTAGATGATTATGTAGACACAGAATCCTCTCCAGGGAAGAAGAAAGTTCATTTTGCCGGAGAGAGTAAAGAAAACATTCACTTTAAGGAAAGTGATGCAACAAAGCGCCTATGTAAACCAAAAAATTTGGATCTGAAGAAAAGATTGCAAGCTGCTAATCTCCGAGCCAGAGCATTATGTGAATTGGAAAAAAATTACCAACTAAAGAGCCGACAACTTTTGGGCATGCGCTGATTTGTCTGTAATGAACATATTTTTAAAAGAAAATATATTTGATATAATAGAAAAGCTGTGATTTATAGAATGGTAGTCTATCACAAATTTGACTGTCTCTTACTGTGTACATCAGATACTCAATTTAGTCTCAACTTTTGCTTCCACACTGAAATGGAAAGAAACATTCAAAAGAGCACCCACTTTCTCTTCACACCATGATTCACCTTGTTTTCTAACGTGCTGCTGCCCCATCGAGGTTCCCAACGCGGCAAGTCACACACCATCTTTCCTATTCCGAGTCAAAAAAGTGTGGCAGTGGAAAAAGCACAGCAGGTCAGGCAGCAGCTGAGGACCAAGAGAGTCGGTGTTTTGGGTATGACCCTTCAACAGTCCTGATCCTTGGAGGCTGCCTGACCTGCTGTGCTTTTTCCTGTGCCACACTTTATCAAGTGACTCTCCAGCATCTGCAGGCTTACTAAGTCCTACCTTCCCTATTCCATTAACTTTTCTTCATACTTTCAAACTTTGCTGTGGACATGTTACAGCATATACATGCTGGTATGGCCTCTTAAAATGTACCATTTCCTGACTTTATTGTTACATATTTATTTCTGTTATAACTTTTGTTGACCCAGTGCTACCATTTTTGCATATGAGATTAGATTTGTTGTAAAGTATTTTCAAAACACTCCAGTTTGGAGTAAGCAGCTTCATATTAAAATTTATATTCAATTTATTGCCATTCTATGTTTAAGTATTTTCTCAAAAGTACATTTGTGTTTCTGCACTACTATATTTGTATAATTTATGGAGGTAACTCAATTTGGGGGCAGTAAACTTGGCAGTATTAATCAAGCTGTCCAGTGTATACCACTACATTCCTTTCCGGAAAAAGAAAATTACACAGGGTGTATAACAAATGGCCAATTGCATACCACCAGTTTTGTCCTCATTTAAGTGGATTTTATTTGGATATAATGAAAAGCTGTTTGCTAACTTTTTATTCTTTGTAGCCATACAGATGTAAATTTATCTTGTTTGTGAAAGTCTACAGTTGATTAAAATCAATATTTTTAAGCTACTACACTTTGAAGTCAAATTTTGTATATGCAAATGCACTTTTCAGATCAATTTCCACACTTTAATATCTCAATGCCAATTTTAACTGCTATTTGAATACTTAAAACATTCATGAGCACGTTTTGATGAACTCTTGTGCAAATCAATGGGGTACTCCTTAACCTCCTTGATACATACCCATCAAGCTTAAACTGACAAAGGTTTGAAGTTCTGGTCAAAAGGTGTTTTGTTTTTCCTTTGCTCGTTACAATCTTGTTCAAGCTCAAGAAAATGTTCTTTTTTGGATTTTTTTTTAGTAAACCTTGGCAGAATTCAGGAAGTATTTCAACTTTCTAAATACTCTTTTCATCACCTTGCACTGGCTATATCTCATTATTAGCACAGGTTTAATGGTTTTAGTGTAATCTAAGATTTAGTGAGTTCCAGCTGCTGATATCAATTCTTCCTAGTGATTATACCAATACTAGGGCCATAGCATATATCTCATTACCCTGTGAAACCTTTAAAGATTTTGGAACGTGTATAGAATTAACAATTAGATTTACACAATGCCAATTCGATTCATACAGTACCTGTGGATTTTTTTTATTTGTTCCTTTGCAGTTGTCTGGTATTAAATGTTCAGTACTTCAAATGGATTTATACCAGATGTTAGTTATGTTGGCGTTGAAAGTGTCAGAAGCTTACACGAGCTGTAGTAATATCTGCCAGCAACTATTGTTGATTCTGGAAGAGAGATTAAAAATTTAAATGAAACAGAAGAAGCACCTTCCATGTGAAGTGTATCTGGTTGTTAACAAAAGAGTAAGATGCAATCTTCCCCTCACTGTAGGTGGCGAGAAGGGGAAATAATTGGGTGAGTCAGACCTGGAGAGATACCCTTCCTTGCCTCCCCACGAGTTAACTGTTGGTGTAAAGGTGCAGTTTTTGACTTGTCAGTAAATAAGGCCCCCTTAAGTAGCCAACTATAAACCACTTAGCTGCAACTTGATATTTCCCAAGTTAATTGGCTTCCTGGCAGGTGAGGAAAAGTGGCTGGATTCCTAACTGTACAATCAAGGTGACCTGCCTGCTCGTTTGGAGTGGGATGCCACCATGTACCCCAATCTAGGATAATTGAGACACAGGTAGGCTGAAGGGGGCAAAGAATGGCCTCAAAGCACCTACTACAGTACATGCCTTTTAATTTCTTCAACACATCACCAACCCTGAGAGAAATAAAAGATCTGCTGCTCACTGTTGGATACCTTAAAGAGTACCCAAAAGTTCCTGGCTGGCTGGTAGCTTCAAGTGTCCATAAGACACCCACAATTGAGGCCTGCAATATGCTGGGATGTTTACCACTCAGCTGATTGTACACCAATCAGGCAGTGGGGGCATTAAATTAGTTGACACCACCTATGGCCTGAAAAAGGAAAACCTTTGGTATAATTGGTTCAAGTAGTTTTAGAACTAACTTTGCTCAGGAACATAATGTGAATAACAAATATTTAATCAGAAAAATAATGTATTTTGAATTTGTATTTAGTATACTGTCGACTAGTTGAAGAGCACATTCCATGTTAATTCAAATAAGAGGATGACGAATTATTGTTTTGATTATCCATCACCATAAAAGGAGAAGACAATGGGGACTATTGCATACAATTAAATAATATAAATGTGATATGAAATTGTTTAATCATATAAATAGGACTGCTTTATAAATATACTGCAAAGTATTGGCACACATCATGCAGAATATTTGTGCTTAATTTACATTTCCATCTTCCAGCTGTAATAAACTGAGTCAGAATATTGGGGATAGAAAGAAGATTAGTGACTCCTTAAAAGTTCCTATCTAATTGCTGAAATGGGGACTGAATCTTCTAGGGCCCTGAACAGCATTGACTATAGTGATAAATCTGGGAGAATCATGTGAGAATTAATGCAAGGGCTGCCTTGATATTGGGGGCAATTCGTTGCATTTTCAAACGAAGTTTCCAGCAGCGAGATGATTCTGGCTAGAAAGTAATGAGTGCCTATTCATTGGGATTATTGCTTGTTGTCAGCCTCAAACTAAAAATCTTGTCTCATCAATGTGCAGCTTGCAGCCATGAAAGTTAGAGCAGGTATCTACCAACATCAACTCGCCAGTTTCTTTGAATCATCTTAGAAATCCAGCGGCTATATCTTGTACTCCATGGCACCAGCTATGTACGACCCTGTCCATAAACTGTTGACATTTGATACCTGCCAGCCTCTCCAAACTCTCATGGGTACCTACTTGATTCATTTACAGGGCACTGCATTAATCCTCTGATATGACCAGATCCCATTCTGGGGTTCCTGATTTATTTCGGGTTTATACAATTTATTATACAACAGCAAGAAGCTTGCTCAACAGAAAAATCCAGGCACATTTTGCAACAGGAGAAGTCTGTGTATACTGACCTTCAGGAGAACAGTACCTTTCGGCAAGCTACATCAGCCTATGTGCTGCTACAATTGAATGTGCTTATCTGTCATTCAGTTGAAAGTGGTTGCCTAAATAATAATTATTGTAATAGGAAACTGCCTTAACCATTACAACTTGGATTTATTTATAAACTATCTGTAAAAGTAGACATGTCTTGATACCACACAGACTGGGAGATCATGAACAGCTTTGTGAAACAAATGGGAAGTTGGTGTGAGTAGGAATTTGATGGAGAAGAAGGAGGAAATTCTCATGGTTTTTTTCTCTAGCCACTGATAAGTATTCTTCGTTTGAATGTAGTTGCAAAGATTGTCATTTGTTGTTCGTTTAGCTAATTAAATAAAATTATACCAATTAAATAAATTAGATATTTGGACATGGGAGGGATGCAGGTATGCTGTGTCTAGACCATATGGTAACGTGGATCTGTTGATATTAGAAGGTTTGTAAGATCCACTTTGGGGTTTCAAGTAGATACCTAAGTGCAGCCTTGAAGGTAAATTCTGGGTTGTTACTGGAAGGTGAGGTAAAGACAAGGGGTTCAGCAAATTGAGTCTTGGAGTCATACAGCATGGAAACAGATGCTTCGGTCCAACTTATCCATGCTGACCAGACATCCTGATCTGACCTAGTCCCGTTTGCCAGTATTTGACCATATTCCTCTAAATCCATCCTATTCATATACCCATCCAGATGCTTTTATAATGTTGTAATTGTACCAGCCTCCTCTGGCAGCTTGTTTCATACACATACTCACCTCTGCATGAAAAATGCCTGGTGTATTTTGATGAATATGTTCACTTATTTGAAGGTTGTTCTATGTCGCCATAAGCCTCAACTACAGGTGAAGTATTTTCACATAACCTTAGTAGTCAAATTAACTTTCAATATGTCCACACAAAATTAGAATGATGAATAATTTAATAAATTAGATGTTTTGTACTTTTGCTCTCAACATTTTCAATTTTTTACCACCTTTCCCTTTTCTTGGTGGACTATGGCTTCTATGGTTTTTAACAGTTTGATGGTAGTTAAAACTTAACTATATTTTAAGTTCGATGTTGGGTAATGAAAATTGGCAAACTAATTTATGATCAAGAGTTTCACCATAGAACTCAAACATGTCCTTACCTAAGATTCACACAAGAGCTGACATACTTTCACATATGAGGTTCTGAATAGTGACCTTCAGGATTGAGTATTATACTGTGTTGACCAAGGTAGGAAAAGTGCACTCTATCTCTCTTTAGTCCCAGTACGCCATGGATACAACACAAATTTAATCATCTTACCCAGTTCCCAATATGGCCAAGGGTGTGCTTTTACTATTTTAGTTTAGAATAAAAAGTTTCATTAACTAGATTTCTTGAATAAACACATAATTGCTGTTTTATTATAAAACAAAGCTTCAAAATTGCAAATCTGATTAATATTCACTTTGTAATCTAATTTAATATAGAAATATAAATGTTTACCCTTTAAATAATCCACTTCATGTTCATGTCAGGTAAAGGATAAAAATGGATTTCCTGCTCTGGGGTTTCATATTAGGATGGAATAAAAAACACTTATCTAATAGTAGTTAGTTCTTGATGGAAAAGAGGATAAGGTATGGGTTGTTCAGATTGTACTAAAATGCTTATGTTATCAAAATGTAATACATTACTTACATGGATTCTGTTTACATGAAGATCTCTGAGGTATTTATTTACAGCCAAAATATGATATACAGTATAATCTCCAGACACAGCCTGTGCCTTGAATGCTGCAAGGCAGAGAGCCCATGGACTGTAGTCATGTGTTAACATCAAAAAGTATTTGGCTTATTTGCATGTAGAGCTTCCTAAAGGACCATCAGACCAAAGGTGATCTCACAACATAAGGGCTGTTCAATCTGGTATTCTGGGACACCTAGATAGGTAACTAGACATATACAATTATCTCTAAGATCTTTGCAGTTGCAAATGTTTAGGAAATATCAATATAAATTACCTTAGAAATTTCTCATGCATGCAGTTTGATCAGTCTTCCAGGTTCCACAATGGATGTACAACAAGGAGTTTGCAGAAATGGGAGACAGATGAGTCAGGCTGCCTTTTCCTCAGCATAATTATCCCAGCTGAAAACCAAAAAACCAATGTCCAACTGCATGTAAAATGTCATCTAAATAGAAACTATCTTTATGGCAGTCATAAAACCCAGGCATATGACCTCCAGCAAACAAGTCCAGCAATTACCTGAAACCACAAGTTTACAAAAAAAAATTAATTTGTGAAGAAAAATGTTCTAATATCCAACAAGGCCTAAATGAAAGAAAACCAGCTATCCACAGGAGTTGAAGTAAATATTTTTTTTCTCTACTGTGAAGACCATCACTATTTTACTTTTATTTTTCTCATTTTCTGGTTTGTAAATGTAAGTTGAAGTTAAGAACTGAATTTTGAACTTTGAACAACAGTTTGTTTTAAAACGGAAGAGAATGAAGAGATATTTTCTGGGAACTGACCTGAAAAGTAATGCAAGTTAATTACTGATCTCAGGATAGTGAAGCAAATCAGTGCAGAGTTGCTGCTATGTTCAGAGCTGGTAGCTGGTGGGTGTTGAATTGGTCAATCAAGGAAGTACCAGTTCTGACTGGATTTTCGTAGGAGGCAGTGTGATTTTTTTTGGAGACTTCCAGAGACGGTGCTGCTTGGTTTTGCTTTCTCTCCAGTTATTGAGTTGTTAATAGTTCTGAGAAAAGAATCCCAGTGTGTAAAGAATAAATAAATATTCCTTGATGTCTCCTGATACTGCTTACATTAACTGTGTCCTTTTCTGGTCACCCTATTATAGAAAGGATGTTATTAAGCTGGAGAAGGTTCAAAAGAGATTTACCAGGATGTTGCCAGGAATGGAAGGTTTTGAATTATAAAGAGAGGCTAGTTAGGCTGGGACTTTTTCAACTGGAGCATAGGAGGTTGAGAGGTAACCTTATTGAGGTTTATAAAATAATGAGGGCTATGGATAAGGTAAATGGCAGGTATCTTTTCCCTCGAGTGGGGGATTTCAAGACTAGGGGGCATATTTTTAAGGTGAGAGAAGAAAGAATTTAAAAAGATATGAGAGGCTTTTTTTTTCTTACACAGGGAGTATTTCATGTGTGGAATGAATTTCCAGAGGAAGTGGTGGGTGCAAGTGCAGTTATAATGTTTAGGAGACATTTAGATAAGTACATGAAGAAGAAATGTTTGGAAGAATATGGGCCAAGTGAAGGCAGGTGGGACTAGTTTAGTTTGGCCTTATGGTCGGTTGGACCAAAGAGTCTGTTTCTATACTGTATGACTCTATAACTGGTGACATTGGAATTCAAGCAAGATATACAGTTCTACTTGTCTGTGAAAAGCTCAGTTCAAGGATTTCATGAAACTCTGATATCCACTGTTTGAAATGGTTTATTCAACCGGTAAATCATTCTTTCATTTTTAAAAAAATTATCCCTTAATTTTGTCTGTCTGGGTATGAGTGGGGTTATGATCAAAGAAGATTGGGCTTTAGATTGTAGATCTTCATCTGGGTTCTGATAAATTTAAATTATTAATAATCAATTGTTAATGTTGTTTTAAGTTATAAACTTGGTGTCCAAGATCTGTTATTCATAAAGTCTGATTAGGAACAACTGAGGAATTTTGAAGGTTATTGAATATTTTAATCTCTCTGCGTTGAAGATCCAGTGATAATGAAGCTAATTTGGTTTGGCTTGCTATCTATGTGTTGTAATACTACAATTCTTCAAAATTGTAGTATACATTTTGAAGAATTGTAGTGTTAGTACACATGGATACTAAGCCAAACCAAATCAGCTTCATTATCACTGGATCTTCAACGTAGAGAGATTAAAATATTCAATAACTTTCAAAATCATGAATCTGAAGCCTTCATAATACCTTTACCCTTGATAACTGAAATGCCATTTTCAAATGTGTATCATTATGAAGTACAAGTCAAGAAAGTACCCAATGAACTTCTGAAACCACTTCTGTTCAGGTAACTGGTTACCCTGAATTGACTTGCTTCTCCTTCTAGGGCAATTATTTTACCCTCTGATTTAATCTCTGGATTCTGCTGAATTAAAACTCCATTCTGAAGTCAAACCTAACTTAATTGACTTAATGAGTTTACTCTGCTTGTCATAATCCAACAGGATAAACATTTTAATTGTTAATATTGTAGGGATTTTTGTTAATACTCTGTTGCATTTACAAGCTTTCTTGAAACTGATATATGGAGTCCACTGTCCCAAATGACTTTTTTTAAAAAACTTAAGAGTGTACCAAAATTCATTGGCCTCTACTTTGAAGCCCAAATGCCAAAATATAATATACATTTTATACATTTTCAGCTGTAATAACAAATTCTACTAAAAGATTGTGCTATTTTGATTTTTGATATTTTTTGTCTACAAAGTCTATGATCTGTACATACCAGTGACTCCAACACATTTAACAAGCTGATAGCCATCCCAAAGTTTGGTGTAGATTTAGCTTTGTGGGAAAATATGTTCCACTGGTTTCTCCATGCCTGACTTATCTTCTTGTAACAGGTCCAAACTTACCATAGACCAATAGTATTGAAAACGACTGTGGTTCAAACTTTGTTGCGTTCAAACAGTCACAAGTTAAACAACTGTTACACAACAAATTAAGTTAATTTAGATTCCCCAAACAGCTGACTGGCTATAAAAACTGCACAAACTACCCACTGGAAAGCTTGATTGTACTGCTATTTATAAGTCACTGAGCTCTATTGACTGGTGCACTTCGGATCTCCTTGGTATGAAGGTGAGTCTCACTGGCCAAGTCGTTGAGGGAATGGCCATCAGGTGTCCATTCTTATAACCCCTTTCTGTGCCTTTCTGGGATGTTCTCTGTCTTCAGCCAATGGGGACATAGGGCAGGGGTCACAGCACACAATTAAGCTAGGCCAGGTCGTCTTGGGTGTATCCATCCCCCTTCCAAGATATGATTACTCCCATGGTGGCAAGGAGTCTGGTTGAAATTAGGAAATACACAAACATGTCTTTCCTTATTATTCTGACTGAATACTTCTTAATGGGTTTCGGATCCCAGCAACGGGTTCTGCCTCGGGCGAGTGTCTGTGTGGAGGTTGCACATTCTTCCTGTGTCTGCATGGGTTTCCTCTGGTGCTCCGGTTTCCTCCCACAATCCAAAGATGTGCAGGTCAATTGAATTGGCCATGCTAAATTGCCCATAGAGTTAGGTGCATTAGTCAGGGGTAAATATAGGGTAGGGGAATGGGTCTGGGTGATTTACTCTTTGGAGGGTCGATGTGGACTTGTAGGGCCAAATGGCCTGTTTCAATACTGTAGGGAATCTATTCTAATCTAAACTCTCCCATTGTTAAGGTCGAGCACCATAAGAATAGGGAAGTCTTGCTGCAACTGTGCAAGGTGCTGGTGAGACCACATCTGGAGTACTGTGGGCTTTTATTGTCCCCTTATTTAAGGAATGATATTAATTCATTGGAGGCAGTTCAGAGAAGGTTCACTCGGATGATCCCAGGTGTGGAGAGATTGTCTTATGAGCAAAGGTTGACACTCTACTAATTGGAATTTAGAAGAGTAAGGGGTGATCTCATGAAACATATGGATTTTTAAGGGGCTTAACAGAGTAAATGCTGAGAGGATACTTCCCCTCATGGGAGAGTCTAGGACCAGAAGGCAAATGTCAGAATAAAGGGCTGCCAATTTATGACTGAAATAAGGAGTAATTTCTTTTGTCAGAGGGTTGAGAGTCTTTGGAACTTTAGGACAGTTCTTGTGTATATTTAAGGCTGAGATAGATCGATTCTTGATCCTAGAGGAATCAAGAGTTAAGGGGAGAACACAGAAAAGTGGACATGAGGAGTATCAGATCAGGCATAGTCCTATTGAATGACAGAGTAAACCCAAGGGGCTATACAGCCTACTCCTGTTCCTATTTCTTATGGTCTTAAAAGGTTTCCCAATCTATGAATATTTCCCCTAAATAAAAATCAATTCTTCTTTTGACTCCTCCTCACACACTGCAACTGTGAATGTAGTCCCTGGCTGACAATGATTGACTTGATGGAAGGCCAATATTTAAATATGGCATTGGTGGTAGAAATCTGGAAAGGTCTTTGTCCTGGCAATGGCAAGTATTTCTGGCTCTGGCAAATGGAAAATGAAGCGAGTGTGCTGCAATGGAGATGTGGTGCACATATAATGAGGTGACCTGTGGAGAGTTGGGTGAGATAATTTGCTAGAGCTCGGAGAGAAACTCTTCACAAAGCTTCCCAAAATTGACATCTAGTCAAAAGCTGTGGTTTCAAATAAACTTTTGGACTATAACCTGGTGTTGTCTGACGTCTGACCTTAATAAGTGTAATAATTGGAATGAGAATCAAGCTAAAAAGAATATAGAAGTTGTGGTTTTAGATTTGAAAAGCATTAAAAATAGCACTTCAAGTTTCAGTTGCAAGAAGGATACAAGACAGAAAGTAATGGGTATGGGAAGAAGGAAGTTTCTCTGACAGACAGAAAGCAAGGAATGATGTTCTGTTGCAATCTCTGCTTGGACCATTATTGTTCACCAAATCCATAAATGATTTTAATTCAAAAATTGGAGTTGTACTGTTGCAACTGTAGACAATATCAAACATGGAGGAAAGTGAATAGCTGACAATGTGGAGAAAGCATCAAAATCCAGGAGTACTTCAGGCTTTCAGAGTGGATAGATAAATTTAAAACTGAATTCAGTATAGCAAAATATGGCTGATTCGTTTTAGTAGAATGAGAAAGGTCACTTATTTTTTGGAAGGTTAGAAACTAAGTGTAATGGGGGTAAGTAAAGGAATCTACACACCTGGATATAGAAAATCACCAAAAATAACAAGTTAAAGCCATAAAGAACAGACGAAGTAGCATGATGCATTTTTAATGAAATAGAATATAAAAGCATGACCAATTGGTTAAAACACATTTGTGCAGTTTCTACGTGGGCACAGAGACCATAATATTAAAATTTACTGATATGACCAAAGTATGGGTTTAGTAAAGATTTGAATGGGCATAGATGACTAATGGAATAACAGATAAGATAATGCAATTTTATATGAATAAAATTAAGGTTTTGGAAGAAAGATTAAGAAATAGGAGCATACCTTTAAAGGATATTGCCAACAGTACCAACAAGATGACTTTATACAGTACATTAATGCAAATCAATGCTAAAGGGTTGTGAGGACAGGTTGCATTTAATTTGCATTCCATTAAGTTGAAGGATGATATAATCAAGTGTTTCAAATTAATCAAAGATTTCAGTTAATTGATTGTGAAACTATTTCATATGGGACGGAATACTGAAGGACCATGAGGCCTTAACTTAAAAGTTTTCTTTTGTAAAAAGCAAGAGCTTTTGCATTCAAGGAGTATGGAAATTCATTTCCTGAAATGCTATAGATGTTAGGTCAATTGAAATGTTCTAAGGCTAACATCAATTTGTTTTTGTTAGATATTGGTATCAAGGGAGAAAAGGTGGGTAAATAATATTGATGTTTATGTCAGTCGTGATCTAATCAAACTCAGACTCAAGGGCTTAATAGCATACACCAATTTTGATGCTCCCATGAAAGATGGCAAAAGAAATGGTTGATTCATGAAAATGGAAAAAATAATACATAGTATTTTCCAGAGCTATGAAAATATGCAGGTAGATAAGATCATTAAAGATTACCAACAATTTTTTAGGTTTCATAAATAGGGGCACAGATTCAAATCTCTCGGGATGTTGGCAATTTTATATAGGGACATGCTTAGGTCAAACATTAGAGCACTGCATGCAGTTTTGACCACCCGAATACATGTAGGGCAGTGAATACACACAACACACTAACCCAAAGGTTGAGATGCACAATGTTTGCTTGTTAGATAAGAAATTGGTTTTGTGAACTCTGATGCAGTATTGCAGAATTACAAAATCACAGAATTGTTACAGCACAGAAGGAGGCCATTCTGCCCATTGTGACTGCACTGGCTTCTTAAATGATCATCATTGCCTAGTACCAATCATCTCCTGCTTTTTCACGATTCCTTTGCATATTATTTTTATCCAAATAATCATCCAATGTCTTCTGCATTACCTGAATTGAATCTGTCTCCACCACACCTCCAACTACACATTGACTGAAAAAGATTTTCCTCACTTTCACCCTTGCTTCTTTTGCAGATCACTTTAAATCTATACCCTCTTATTCTTATTCCTTTTGCGAGTGATGGAAATTTCTCACTATCTACTCTTTTCAGTTTGATTTATGATTTTGAAAACCTCTATCAGATCCTCTTAGCCTTCTTCTCTCCAAAGAAAACAATCCCAACTTCTTCAATCTATCCTCAAAATTGAAGTTCCTCATTCCTAGACCTCTTCTTATAAATTCTTTTTGCCGCTCTCCAATGCATTCACATACTTCCTAAAATGTGGCAATTAGAACAGTACACAATACTCCAGCTGACATCTAAAAAATGATCTATACAAATTCAACATCACCTCCTTACTCTTGTACTCTAGGCCTGGATGAATAAAACTGAAGATACTGAATGTTTTACTGACTGTGCTCTCTACCTGTCCTGCCATTTTCAATGATCTTTTCACATATACCTTCAGGTTGTTCTGCTCCTGCACCCCTATTTTATGTTATCTTTCATTGTTCTTTCTTCCAAAATGCATTACCTCAAATTTCTCAGCATTGAAACCTATCCACTGCCTATCTGACTACTCCACCAACTTGTCTACAGTCTTCCAGAGTTTTCCACTGTCCTTCTCACAGTTTACAATTTTTCCAAGATTTGTGTAATTTGCAAACTTTGAAATTGCCCCTGAACACCAAGATTCTACATCGTTAATATATTTCAGGAAAAGCAAGGATCCTAATACTGACACCTGCAAAGTTCCACTACAAACTTCTTCCAGGGCAAAAAATAATCAGTTGACAATTACTCAGCCAATTTTGCAACCAAGATGCTACTGACCCTTTTATTCCATGATCCATAACTTTCCTCACAAGTCTATTTTGTTGCACCGATCCATCACTTGCTGAAAGTCCATGTACCCCACATCAACATTGTTGTGCTCATTGAGCCTTCAAATAATTCCACCAAGTTAATGAAACAATCTTTTCTCTTTAGAAATCCATGCTGACTCTTCATAATCAACCAGTTTATCCATGTAACTATTAATTCTATCCCAAATAATTGTCTCTAAAAGCTTCCCCACCTCTAAAGTTAAACAGACTGGTCTGACATTGCTGGGTTTGTCCTTACAAACATTTTGAACAAGGCCATAATGTTTTGAATTTTCCAATCTTATGACACCTCTCCCAAGTCAAGGGAAGACTGAAAGATTGTGACCAGTGCCTGTACAATTTCCACTCTTACTTTCTTCAATATTTTTTGATGCCTCTCATCCAGTCCCAATGCCTTGCCAACTTGAAGTACTAACTGTCTATCTAACACTTTTGCCCTATCAATTTTGAACCTTTAGCAATGAGTTCCTTTCTTTGCCACCATAGCTTGGTTGTGTCTCTCTTTAGTAAAGACACATGCAAAGTATTCATTTAATACATAAGCTGTGCATGAGTTTCCTCCTGGTGCTCCGGTTTCCTCCCACAGCCCTAAGATGTGCAGGTTAGGTGAATTGGCTACTCTACGTAGTGTTAGGTGTATTAGTCAGAGGTAAATATAGGGGGGTGGGTTTCTCTTCGGAGGGTTGGTGTGAACTTGTTGGGCTGAAGGGCCTGTTTCAACACTGTAGGGAATGTAATCTAATCTAATCATATTTGTAATACATGCAAGAGTTTACATTGCATTCACAATCACCACTAGATGGAACCAGTGTGCTAAATATATAATATATACATTATATTTAAATTGTACTTAAATTTAAGAGTTATAGATTCCCAACAGTGTGGAAAGAGGCTATTCAGCCCATCAAGTCTGCACCACCCCTCTGAAGACACTCCTGCCTTATCCTCATATCCCTCCATTTCCAATGGCTAACCCACCAAGCCTGGACAACCCTGGACACTATGTGGCAATTGAGCATGGCCAATCCATCTAACCTGCACATATTTGGACTGTGGCAGGAGATTGGAGCACCCTGCAGAAACTCACACAGACATGGGGAAATTGTGGGGTCGTCACCCAAGTCTGGGATTGAACTCAGGTCCCTGACATTATGAAGCAGTAGTGCTAACCGCTGTGCTGCCCTAGTTTACAGGATCTTCCTTCCAAACTCAGACGCCAACCTGGCTTTGAAATATATTGATGTACTTTCACTCTATCTGGCTGAGAAGTCTAGAACTCTCTTCCTTACAGCATTGTGGGTGTAGCTATGCCATGCTCATGCCTTTTGAAAGAATTTCAGAATGCCCACCCTCCAAAAAGGTCATAAATGTAAAATAGTCATGAATAAATCCAATAAGGACAAAAATCTGGAGAAATTTCTTTGTTAGAGAGTGATTGAATATGAAATTTGCTACTCTTGTAAGCCAGCTGTAAGACATTGCAAGCACAATAGTAAAAAGGAGAAAGTAACCTACTTCCTTTATATATGTAAAGCTTTCTTTTTATACATTGCAGTTCTCATTGTAGGTTTTTCTGGCAAAATTGTCCCAATTGTCCAGTGTTTAGTGAGTCTTACAGTGTTTCAATCCAGCTGTTTTACATTTGTAATGTTTCCAGTTTTAACTTACCTATTTTACTAATCATCATGCATGGGTTGGTAATAGTCTCAGATCTTCTCACTGACCTGACAGAAACAGACCACATTAATAACTTCATTTGCTTAAGATAGTTAGGTGTTCTACAGGTTCAGGCAATGTGTCAATTGTATGGGTGAACAGTATTAATGTGCTTCTTACTTTTTGTATGCTACTTTGCTTCTCATTTTCAGCTTAAATTACTGGCTAGCAGCAATGTGAAAAGGAGATCAAAATGTCAGCAAGTATTGTTAATTCCTTCAGTAAGTATTCAGGTGTACTTGCATCCTAAAGAGGATATTACAGTTTTGGATGTAGGTTTGCTCGCTGAGCTAGAAGGTTCGTTTTCAAATGTTTTGTCAGCATACTCAGTAACATCTTCTGTGAGCTTCCTAAAAAGCACTGGTTTCTTTTTATATGTTTGAGTTTCCTTGGGTTTCCTGTTTAGGGATTGACAGGAACAAGGAATTAAATTGAAGAAAAGGTCCTTAAAGATTACTACCCGAGCCACGTGCAAATTGGCATAGGGACACAAGAATAAGGGAAGTAAATATGTGGGTAAAAGAGTGTTGCAGGAAAGAGGGGTCCTTTTTTGTGGGGCAATGGCATCAGAATTGGAACAGGAGGGACCTGTACTGTTGGGATGGTCTCCAACTGAACCAAGCTGGGACCAATATTCGGGTGAAAAGGTAAATAGGGTGGTCAACAGGACTCTAAACTAGGAAGTGGGGGAGGGGGGTGCAGGGAAGGAGAAAACTACAAGAAGTATAATGGCCAATGGGAAACAAAGCAGCAGGTTAACATCTGTGGGGCCGGATTCAACTGCATGGAAAAATATGAAAAGTAGTAAAAAGGGAACTCTGGAGCAGTTATTAAACACAAATAGAACACAAAATAGGACAGAGTGTTTGGAAAGGGTTAGATATCAAACTTCAAGCACACTCGATAAAGGGATGATAATGAAAAGAGGGACAATAAATACAGGACTGAAGGTGTTGTATCTGAATGAATGCAGTATATGAAATAAGGTGTGTGGCACAGATTGAAATTGGTAAGTATGATGTGGTGGGCATCATGGAGACATGGCTGCAAGGAGATCAGGACAGGGAGCTAAATATCCAAGGATATGCATCCTGTGGAAAAGACAGGCAAGTGGGCAGAGGGGTGGGGTTGCCTTTGTGGTAAGAAATTAAATTAAATCAATAGCAAGAAATGATATTTGTGGCAGATAATGTAGAACCTATATGGATAGGGTTGAGTAATCGCAAATGTTAAAAAAATCCCACAATGGGAGTTATGCACAGGCCTCCAAACAGTAGTCAGGATGTGGGACACAAAATTCACTAGGAGATAGAAAAAGTGTCTAAGAAAGGCAAGGTTACAGTGATCATGGAGGATTTCAATTTTCAGGTAGACTGGGAAAATCAGACTGGTAATGAATCTCAAGAAAAGGAATTTGTGGAATGTCTACAAGATGGCTTTCTGGAACAGCTTGTGGAGGAGTTCATGAGGAAACAGGCAACTCTGGATTTAGTGTTGTGAAATGAGGCAGACTCAATAAGGGAGCTTAAGGA
This sequence comes from Chiloscyllium plagiosum, assembly GCF_004010195.1. NCBI lineage: Eukaryota > Metazoa > Chordata > Chondrichthyes > Orectolobiformes > Hemiscylliidae > Chiloscyllium > Chiloscyllium plagiosum. The sequence continues at coordinate 48,102,461 of NC_057718.1, forward strand.
GAAGTAACCCTTAGGAGGCAGTGACCATAATATGATTGTATATACAATGCAATTTGAGAGGGAAAAGTTGGAATCAGATGTAACAGTATTACAGTTGAATAAAGGCAACTACAGAGGCATGAAGGAGGAGCTGGGTAGAATTGACTGGCGAGGAGCCTGGCAGGAAAGACAGTAGTACAGCAGGAGTTTCTGGGGGTAATTCGGGAGACACCACAAAAACTCATTCCGAGGAAAAAGAAGCAAACTAAAGGAGGAAAAGGCAACCATGGCTGACTACAAATCAGAGACAGCATAAAAGAGATAATGAGGGCTGCAGTTGCTGGAGAGCCAGAGTCGATTACGTGTGGTGCTGAAAATGGCACAGCAGGTCCGGCAGCATCTGAGGAGCAAAAAAGTTGATGTTTTGGACATAACCCTTCATCAGGACTAGAGAGAGGAAGCAGGGGCTGAGATTTCTCAACACCCCCCCCCTTCCCCCTCCCCAATCCCAATGAAGGGTTATGCCAAAAACATTGACTCTCTTGCTCCTCAGATGCTATCTAGTCTGCTGTGCCTTTTCTAGCACCATAATTTATCGACAGGGACAGCATAAAAGCAAAAGAAAAAACATATAATGTGAAGAAGGACAATAGGAAGCAAGATGATTGGGAAACCTGCATAGACCAGCAGAGGACAACTAAAAAAGAAATAAGGAGGGAGAAGACTAAATATGTGGGTAAGCTAGCTAGTAACATAAAAGAAGAATGCGAGAGTTTCTTTAGATCTAGAAAAGGGCCAAACAGAGGCAAAAGTGGACATTGGGCACTGGAAAATGACGCTGGAGAGCTAATAATGGGGAACAAAGAAATGATGAAGAAACTGAATAAGTAGAGTCATAGAGATGTACAGCATGGAAACAGACCCTTCAGTCCAACCCGGCCATGCCGACCAGATATACCAACCCAATCTAGTCCCATCTGCCGCACTTGGCCCATATCCCTCCAAACCCTTCCTATTCATATACCCATCCAAATGCCTCTTAAATGTTGCAATTGTACCAGCCTCCACCACGTCCTCTGGCAGCTCATTCCATACACGTACTACCCTGTGTGTGAAAATGTTGCCCTGTAGGTCTCTTTTATATCTTTCCCCTCTCACCCTAAATCAATGTCCTCTAGTTCAGGACTCCCCAACCCCAGGGAAAAGACTTTGCCTATTTACCCTATCCATGCCACTCATAATTTTGTAAACCTCTATAAGGTTACCCTTCAGCCTCCGACGCGTCAGGGAAAACAGCCCCAGCCTGTTCAGCCAGTCCCTATAGCTCAAACCCTCCAACCCTGGCAACATCCTTGTAAATCCTTTCTGAACCCTTTCAGGTTTCACAACCAATAGAAAGGAGACCAGAATTGCATGCAATATTCCAACAGTGGCCTAACCGATGTCCTGTACAGCTGCAACATGACCTCCCAACTCCTGTACTCAATACTTTGACCAATAAAGGAAAGCATACCAAACGCCTTCTTCACTATCCTATCTACCTGCGACTCCACTTTCAAGAAGCTATGAACCTGCACTCCAAGGTCTCTTTGTTCAGCAACACTCCCTAGGATCTTACCATTAAATGTACAAGTCCTGCTAAGATTTGCTTTCCCAAAATGCAGCACCTCACATTTATCTGAATTAAACTCCATCTACCACTTCTCAGTCCACTGGCCCACCTGATCAAAATCCTGTTGTAATCGGAGGTAACCCTCCTTGCTGTCCACTACACCTCCAACTTTGATATCATCTGCAAACTTACTAACTGTACCTCTTATGCTTGCATCCAAATCATTTATGTAAATGACAAAAAGTAGAGGACTCAGCACCGATCCTTGTGGCACTCCACTGGTCACAGGCCTCCAGTCTGAAAAACAACCCTCCACCACCACCTTCTGTCTTCTACCTTTGAGCCAGTTCTGTATCCAAATGGCTAGTTCTCCCTGTATTCCATGAGATCTAACCTTGCTAACCAGTCTCCCATGGGGAACCTTGTCAAATACCTTACTGAAGTCCATAAAGATCACATCTACCGCTCTACCCTCATCAATCCTCTTTGTTACTTTGCATCAGTCTTCATGGTGGAAGACATGAGTAACATCCCAAAAATTCAGGAGAGTCAGAGGACAGAGGTGAATATGGTGGCCATCAGGATTCTCTTAAGATAAACTTGCAGGTTGAGTCAGTATTTAGACAGGCAAAAACAATGTTGGCATTTATTTCGAGAGGACTAGAATATAAAAGCAGGGATGTACTTCTGAGGCTTTATAAGGCTCTAGTCCAGACCACATTTGGAATATTGTGACAAATGTTGGGCCCCATACCTCAGAAAGTTACACTAGCCCTGGAGTAGGTCGAGATGAGGTTCACAAGAATAATCCCAGGAATGAGAGGCTTAACATATGAGAAAGGTTATAAGACTCTGTGTCTTGATGAAATTTAGAAGGATGGGGTTGGGGGGGGGGGGGTGATCTGTTTGAAACTTACAGAATACTGAATGGCCTGGACAGAATGGATGTTGGAGACTAGAAGTTGAAGGCATAGCTTTAAAGTAAAGGAAACACCCTTCAGCACAGGGATGAGGAGAAACATCTTTATCCAGAGAGCGGTTAATCTGGATAGAGTGGACTTGTTCTTCACACAGAAGGTAGTGAATCTGTGGAACTGATTGCCACAGAAAGGCTGTGGAGGCCGGGTCATTGAATGTATTTAAAGACAGAGATGGATAGGTTCTTGATTTGTAAGAGGATCAAAGGTTATGGGAAGAAAGCAGAAGAATGGCGTTGAGAAACATATCAACCATAATCAAATTGTGAATCAAACTCAATAGGCAGAATGGTCTAATTATGCTCCTATATCTTTTGGTTTATGTTTTAAGGCAACATTTTAAAAAATACAGTGATCTCCTTTGTTCATGACGTTTGTTTGCAGCTGCCAGACTGAGGTTCAGGATTGGTGCTTTCATCAAGGATCTTTAATCTGATAAGTATAACAAAGGCAGATTGTTTTCCTGTGATTCTCAATAGCAAGATAATAAGATAGTTATTGCAATTACTGTGGTCACTCTTGTCTTGTACAGAATTTTTGCATCAAGTACATTCTGGGACCATGCCCTGTTCCTTCAACAGAGATTAAGAAGTTTATGTGTTTGTTGCAGTTGTAGCAGTTTCCTGCACTTGAAGATTCTTGGTATACCACAATAAGCCAAAACTTTGTCAATAATGATCCAGTCAATAGATTTGCTGAGCTCTTCCACTATGGGTTTAACATCCATAAGACCATAAAGCATACGAGCAGAAATTAGGCCATTTGGCCCATTGAGTCTGCTCTGCCATTCAATCATAGCTGATAAGTTTCTTATCTTCATGCTCCCACTTTCTCCCTGTAACCTTTGAACCTCTTGACAATTAATCACTGGCTGCTGTCCTGAAAACTCCCCTTTTATCCCCACTCTCTGCGTTCTGCCAGTCAGCCAATCCTCTGTCCATGCCAGTATCTTATCCCTAACATCATGGGCTGTCTTGCTTAGCAGGCTCCTGTGTGGCACCTTGTCAAAGGCCTTTTAGAAATCCGAATAGATCAGTCAGTCATATAAACGATTTGGATGAGAATTTAGGAGGCATGATTAATAAATTTGTGGATAACACCAAACTTGTGGTATTGTGGACAGTGAAGATTACAAAGGGATCTTGATCAATTGGGCCAGTGGGATGAGGAATAGAGTTTCATTTTGATAAATGCAAGGTATTGTATTTTGGTAAAACAAACAAGGGCAGGACTTATACAGTTAATAGAAGGGTCCTGGGTAGTTTTGTAGAACAGAGACCTAGGGGTTCAGGTACATAGTTGTTTGAAAGCTGTGTCACAGATGAACAGGGTGATTAAGCAGGCATTTCGTACACTTGCCTTTATTGCTCTGATCAAATTAAGTATGAGTTGGGACAACATGTGGCTCTACAGGGTGTTGGTGAGGTCTCTTCTAGAATACTGTGGGCAGTTCTGGTCATCATGTTTTAGGAAGGATATTATTAAATTGGAGAGGGTTTAGAAAGATTTACTGGGATGTTGCCAGGAATGGAGGGTTTGAGTTATAGAAATAGGTTGGATATCTGGGACCTTTTTTCATTTGAACATGGCAGGTTGAGGGGTGACCTTGTAAAGGTTTGTAAAGTCATGACACGCATAGATAAGGTGAATAGCAAGTGTTTTTTCCCCTAGGGTAGTGGAGTTCAAAACTGGGGGGCACATTTTTAAGGTGAGAGGAGAAAGATTTAAAAAGGACATGAGGGACAACTTTTTTTTTTAAACACAAAGGATGGTTCTTATGTA
>NC_057718.1:48107310-48126662 GCF_004010195.1 Chiloscyllium plagiosum
TGTTTTTTCCTGAAAACAGTGGGCAATGTTTTGTTTGGCAGCGGAGGGAGAAGTGTGACTGGTGGGGTGGGGGGGGGGAAACATGTCAGGTAATCCAAGCTCTAAACTTAGGGAAAAGCCAACAAATTTCATCAAGATCTGGCAACTATCATTAGAAAATAGTGTATACCATTAGAGCAAGTCATTTTTGGACTTAAAAGCTTTAAATGTAAACCATTAGGCAAAACAAATGTTAAAAATCTATTTTTTGATTCATTAAGAGGTATTAAATGCTACTTTTGATTTGCTTTTGTTTGTAGTAATTCTACTGCTTGATTTCAGACACACCTAAATTTATCTAATGAATGTGACTTCTGAAATTTATTTGGATAGTTCAGATCTAGCTGACATCTACTACCATGTAGACCACATTTGGTATGAAAATGTTTTTAATCTGTATAATTTTACAGCCCTATGTTGAGTGGATTCTATTCTAGAGCAATAGCTTTGCACAAAGCCTCAAGCCTTGCGCACACTTTCTTGAAAATCATTTAACTTTGTTTCTACAAACTGTATACTCATGTCATCCAGTTGAAAATGATTCACAAAGTCTCACTTTGGTGACCGTATAAAGGTTTTGGGATATGTGGTGATATAAAGTCACAACACTTTGTTACATATCCCTTAGCAGAACTTCACATTTCCAAAATGTCCTGGTTCTCAAAGGATATGATTTATAGCCAAAGCACTAATGTCCTACCAAGAATTCCGGTAATGCTTCTAAGATACATTTATTAGACCAAACTTAAAGTCTAAAATCTCTATATAGAGGAAAATAAGAATTCTATGTACATTCCATCGATCTCTTAATGTTTGAAGTTACCTGAGGGAAATGGTTGCTCAAATTGCTTAATATTGGTAATTGAACTTTTCCATTTGAAAGGAAATGAGAGTTCAAAGTCTATAGAAGCTTTGAATATCAATTGTTGTATATCTTAAATTATCAAGTCAACTTCTGAACCTTGGAAATTAGACTAATTGCCTTTTTCGGCCTTCTTTCTTTGCTTCATGTACAATGATTTAGATTTCCTGTAATTCTTGATCACAGATCATTACAAATAGGGAGCTTACAAGATTGACTGATTTGTCAGAGTAATGGAAAAATCGTCAAGTGTTGCTACATTTTTGTGTGGCATTGGTGCAAATTAGAATTGGGAGAAGAACATTTAATGCAAAGTACATTGCTTTGAACAAACTCCCTCCAGTTGAGGGAAATGAGGATCATTTTCGACAGCCTTGTTGCCACTGCAATTCAGTCTGTTCCAAAAAGACTGAATCTATAGATCCTGCCACATGTGGGGCAGACTATTTTAGAGGGTTGCGTAGATGGGTTATTTGTATGTCTGTACACTTGTTTGAATGCCTGGACATTGTCTATACATACCTCAAAGTCTTTGGATGTGTTTAGTCACCCAAATTAGCTTTTCCCTTTTGTCAGTCACAGACCATGGCCTCCAGTAAGTGAATGGGTGGGCATGTTTGACTTTGTTTTGAAGATCTTTTTAAAATGATTATCAAAACAGCAGGATAATCTGTGTACTGTACCAATTGGTAATGTGATTCTTGTGATCATGAAGGATTGCTATCTCTGTCTACAACATTTGAATTTTTTTCCCCTACTACCATGGTTGCTGAACCTCATTTTTAAATGAGAGCCACCTCCTTCATAATAAAACTAGTGCTCTTGTATAACCAAGGCTATACTGCTTAGTTCAGACTTTAATGAGCTAAATCTTACTGGGATGTGTTTCACACTGCTTTAGGGCATGCTATTTCTACCTTTTTGTTTTTGTTTGAGAATTGCTGCTGAAATACTGTAGATTTGCACAATCTTCCTGAGTGCTAATTATTCACTTCCTATGTTCATTTGGGATAAATTAACTTTTGAATTGGTACAAAAGGTTTACAGACCTTTTATATATAAAATATTTTTAGGGGAGGAAGAAGGGATAATCCTTGTATACGTGTATGTTATAAAAGTTTGTAGTTAAAGGTTGTAACTAAAATCAGTAAATTTACTTGTTCTTCAACACCCTTTTTAGTGTAATAAGCTGAACTTGCAAACAATATTGCATGTCACCTTAAAGTGCCTGTGTCTGAACAGTTTCAAGAACTGCTATCTCTTCCTCAGTTGGAGAGGCAAATGTGATTCAGGTATCAAAATGATGGAGATCAGTACTACAATTCAGTTCATTTCATAGTGAGTATAAAATATGCTGATAGAGCAGGGAGAAGAGCCATGCGAGGGTGGCAAGTGTGAACTCAGTACATCCTTTCTTTTCCTTTTTTATAAAATCAATATTTGAATAAGAAACCTTTACACTCAGCTTTTTCTTTTGATTTGTAATGAATCATAGGTTTTTTTTTCTTGAGTATGTTGTTATCCTAAATTTTGGTGCAGTTCTATGCATTTGCTTTTGTCTGCAAATCTACACTGCAGCATTCATCTGGAATTTTGTTCTTTATTGTATGTATTGCATTTTGTTTTCCTAAAGTAATTTGAACATCTTGACTAGCCGAACTATTTAAATGTAATGTGCATTATAAACTTGTTCTTGATAAAACTGGTTTGCGTCCTTTTTTTTAGAAATTGGTTCACAATTTTTTTTAAAAATGCTTGGGTTTTACTCTCTACATAGGTTTGCAGAATAGGTTCTTAGTCAATCAAATTTCAATTTTTGTGAATTGATATTCAAAGATAATTATGGAAATTAGAAGTAAGTTAATGGTGGGTTCATGGCCAGACAAATTGAAAAATGGCAAGCCTTCGATGGGGTTTGCTGAACATTTTCAGGCATTAAAATTGCCATGACCATGTGCACTTTTTTTTTTCTTATCCCAAAGTGAGCTTACACACAACTGAAATTTCTTGTCCTCATCATCAACTCTTAAACCCTACAATGTAGAAGCAGGTCCATTCGGCTTGTCAAGTCCACACCGACCCTCCCAAATAGCATCCTACCCAGATTTCCCCCAACCCTATCCCCATAGCCCTGCATTTCCCTTGGCCGTTCCATCTAACCTGCACACCTTTGGAATTTGGGAGCAAACTGTAACACTCGGAATGTGTCCATATAGACAATCACCTGAGGCTGGAATAGATCTAATCCCTGGTGCAATGAGGCAGCAGTGCTAACCACTTTGGGGCCTTTTTAAAATTACTACCTGGCACCAGTAAATAATTTGTATAGTCTGTTGGATATTTACACACCAAGTCCATTAAGCCCAGTGCAAATCGTCTAGTTAGGGAGCATGGATCAAAATGGAGTTGGATTGCGAGGTAAAGTGCTGAAGTGCCCACCTTTGAGGCCTAGAGTGTTGGTGGACACAATGTGCTCCCTCACCAAGTACATGCAGGCAGAAGATGAGCAGTCAGTAGAAACAACCCCTTCCACAGGCTATTTAGGCCTAATTTAATTGTCAATTTGGCTACCCATCAGGAGCTCTTCCAACTTGTGTAAACCCACCACTGTATGCCCAAAGAGCAGAAGTGTAGGTCTAAAGTGCTATGATAACACTAAGCAACATATAAACTTGTCACCTGGAAATTAATTCTAATTCATTAACAAAAAACTATTAAAGTTACTGAAACAGGCAACCTGTAGACAAATAGCTGAAAAGATCATGGTGTTCCTTTAAAACAAAGGTGCCCTTGGGTGAATTCTACAGTACATTGATCCTTGTCTGAATTTTAAGTACATGCTTCTGCTAATTATCATGCCTCCAGATGTACAAATGATACCTGAAGTCACGAGTTTGTCCTGAATATCATTGAATGTGAACAGCACAAAATACTAAATAACAGAATATATCCCAAATACTAAGGCTGAATTTGACAGTGATCTGCATGGTTTGCTTCATATACTATGCATTGGATGCCTTGATCTAAGCAGTTACTTATGAGCTAGTTTAATTCTTAAAGATTTATTTTGGTCTTGATAGCATGAAATGAGTATCTTGGAAAAAAGTTTCCAATATTTGGCTTCAGGGATAAACAGTCTCGTCAAACCTTGGATGTAACATTTGAGTCTAATAGTGATATTCTGAATGGAGATTGAGAGCTTCAAAGCTGGGTGCCCCTAACTGAAAAGAAAATGTGCTTTGAGAAAAGAACAGGGAAATCATGATAAAATAAATTTAGTGGCAACATAACGGCCTCTTAACATTTCTTTTGCTTCCACCAAATTTAGCAGATGCGAGAACTTGGAATCCGATTAAAGAAAATTGAAACTTCAACTCTGTTGGATAACCTAAAATGGAATATTACTCCATGATTCTGCAGAAAAACTATTGGATTCATGTTTATTTTCATTAGGTAATTGACCACATTAATTCTTTTTCAATCTATCTTTCTACTTGAATTAATATTGATGGAGCTAAAATGGTGGTCACTAGTCTACATCAATTATAATAAAGTTTAAATAATTTTGAGTCTAAAGGGATATGTCTCGAATAACATTTTTAAGTCCTTTTGTCACACCTTTAAATTCATCAGACTGAAGCTGGAAATTTGTATAATTAAATGTTCTTCTTAAATTACAACCAGTTGTGTCCATGCTGGTACTGCAAGAGCAACAAAACTAGTCCTACACTCCCCTGTGTGGGGGAGGGGGGCAATTGTTGGGAGTTATTTTCCTAAGGCCCTTATTTTAGGGCTATGAGTAAAATCTTAAATTAAGAAGTAAATCTTTAATTGGTACAGTGACAGCTTTATAATTGACTTGTTTTTTTGCCACAATGATCAATTCTGTGAGTCAAGAGCCACATTTTGCTATGGAGAAAAATAATGGGATGACAATATACATCATTCATTTCCCCCACCCTCTCTTCTCTGGGTTCTAGCTTTCTGTATCCTTCTCTTCTGAAGCCATTCCAAAGAGTCAACTTTCAGAAAATATCACCTGGTCAGTTGCTGTGTCCTAGTTGCTAATGTTGATGGCTGCTAATGTTGATGTCTGCTATCATTGTATCTAAACTGCAAGTATTTGTTCATCCTTTTAGTTGGGCAGGCAGGACTTTGTGATTCTGTTACCAGCTCCCAAATAGAATGCAGCCACTTATCTTTGTGCATACAGCTGTTAGCCATCATATAGACATGACTGAACCAGATATCATTGGCTTATCAATAAATATCACAATCACTATAGTTTTGGAAACCGTTCCTTCAGCCCAACGAGTTTACACAGACCCTCTGAAGAATAGCTCACCCATACCCATTCCCGTACCCTATTACTCTACACTTACCCCTGACTAATGCAGGGGTATTACTCTACACTTGCCCCTAACCTACATATCCCTGAACACAGGGCAATTTGGCATAGGCAATTCACCTAAACTGCACATCTTTGGATTGTGGGAGGAAACCAGAGTACTGAGGAAACCCAGGCAGACAAGGAGAGAATGTGGAAACTCCACACAGTCACCCAAGGCTAGAATTGAACCTGGGTCCCTGGCTCAGACAGCAATACTAACTACTGTGCCACCCCAAATTATATAAAACAAACAAACAGCCTACTAAAGGCATACATATGCTGATTAAGATATTCCGGGACCTCAGCTGACCACTTCTCCTACCTAGCATAAGTCGTTTAGCTTTTATCACTGGAGAAGTGAACTAAAAGTTTTGCTATCCCCAACCAAAAATACCACTCTCCCCTCTTCTCTTGCCCCCCCTTTATATCTTTACTATAGCATTGATATCCTCCAGCACTAAGCTGTCAGTCCTGACTTTCTAATAAGCTAAGTTTCTGCAATAATGATAAATAATTTGGATGTGAATATAGGAGGATTGGTCAATTAGTTAGCAGATGACACCAAAGTTGGTGGTGTAGTTCTGGCTTTCTCGAGTTGCCACCCACTCATTACGCAACTTGAATGTAGCTGTTGCAGCTTTTGTGATGTTGATTTCTGCATCAAGTGAAATTGGTGAATTTGGAGTTTAGATATGAAATTAACTTCCAGAATCCCATTGGATGAAAGTATGAAAATATCCTGAATTATGACATTGGTTTGACCATTAGCATTAGAAAGATAAAACTGTTTAAAGTATGATATACTTTGTCCATTTGCAGGTATTCCTTGGTTTGGAATGCTAGTGTGGCATAGTTAAAATAGGGTGATTCTAAGGACTTGGCACTCCTTTTGTCTTTGATCTCAAAAGCACAGCTACACATTGCTTATGCACTTCCTCTCAACTTTAGCTTTGCCAGATGAACATGTAATATTTATTCTTTTCAGTCATCTGCTCTCAATGAGCCTGGTTTCTTGTACTGAAGTTATGTCAATGTACAACTGATCAAGCTTGATATCAGTCATAGCTATCTCTTGTGCATTATTGACTAGCTGAAAGTCCTCTAGCAAACATATGCATAATCTTGACATTTCAGCTTGCTAATCAGTTGGCAGCTGTTTATTGCCTAGGATAATGCACTCTGTTCACTTATTCAGGCATTGTGAGCTCGAAGCATCCACTGAAATTGCCCAACTGGTCAGGGATTTGCCCAACTTGTGCTAGACAAAGTTTCAACCCACAGTTGGAGACAGCACATAGCACCCTACTCCAATAGAGGTGCCTGGTCACTTGGAGCTACTGTGTTTCTTGATTTCCAATGAAACTGGACTATCCTCTTCTGGATGCTAGAATGGATACCACTTATGGAGAGCTGCTCAAACATGGATACTCTTTACTGCCCTTCTTAATCCAGAGAAATGAAAGCACCATGGTTTGGTGATGACTTGGTTGTAGGAATTGCCAGAAAGATTATATGTTTAACTATCTGTCTGCTTTTGAGCTCTGACTTTTATTCCTACAATTATTTCTTGAGTGAAAAACTAAGATATCCACAAAATTGTGGAGCTATTTGACCGTGCCTGGAAGTTAAGTTCATAAGTGGTAGGGTGTTTACATCTGCTTGTTTAGGAGGCCAAATCTGAATTGTTCTGAAGCTTTGCTTTGTAGCCATGAGGCACCTAGTTTCTGGGTTGCTAATGAGGTGCTACAGCTGAGGTGCTGGCAATGGAGAAACTGTGTGCTCACTGGGAGAGACTTAAATGTTAACTTCACTTGTTTACATTAGCTAATTTTAATGTAGACTGAAAATGAGAAGGTTAGTTAGAACCATAGGCCAGCATGTGGTGTCCAGGTAGATGGAGTGTATTGGAGTCTATAACTCTAATAGCTGTAACTACAGTACAGCATGGAAAGACCCTTTTTGGTCCAACTTGTCCATGCTGACCTAATTTAGATATTCTAAATTAATCTAGTCCTGTTTACCACCACCTGGCCCATATCCCTCCAAACCCTTCCTATTCCTATACACGTCCAGATGCCTTTTTAAATGTTGTAATTGTATACCAGCCATCACCACTTCCTCTGACAGTTCGTTCCATACACGCATCACCCTCTGCATGAAAAGTTGCTCAGTAGGTCCCTTTTGTCTGTCCCTTTTGTCTGTCCCTCTTGCCTTAAACCTATATCCTCCAGTTTTGGACTCTGCTACCCTGGGAAAAAGACCCTAGCTATTCAGCCTATATATGCCCTACATGACTTTTATAAACCTCCTACAAGAGATCCTACAGCCTCCAACGCTCCATGGAAAATAGCCCCAGCCTATTTAGCGCCTCTGTACTGCTCCAACCCTGACAGCATCTTTGTAAATCTTTTCTGAATCCTTACAAGTCTCACATCTTTCCTATGGTTAAGAGGCCAGAATTGAATGCAGTATTCCAAAAGTGGCCAAATCAATGTCCTGTACAGCCACAACATGACACCTCAACTCCTATACTAAATGCACTGGCCAATAAAAACAAGCATACCCATTGCTGCCTTAACGACCCTATCTATATCTAACTCCACCCTCAAGAACTCTGAACCTGTGCCCCAAGATTTTTGTTTGGCAAAACTCCACAGGAGAAAGTGAGGACTGGAGATCAGAGCTGAAAGTGTGTTGCTGGAAAAGTGCAGCAGGTCAGGCAGCATCCAAGGAGCAGGAGAATCGACATTTCGGGCATAAGCCCTTCAGGCCTTCTCAATACTCCCCAGGCCCCTACCATTAAGTGTATAACCCCTGCCCTGATTTGCCTTACCAAAAAATGCAACACCTCACATGTATCTATATATTAAACTTCATCTGCCACTTCTTGGCCCATCTGATGAAGGTCTGGTTGTACTCTAAGCTTCTTCACTTTCAAACTACACCATCAATTTTGGCGTCATCTGCAGACTTTCCTCCTATATTTGCAAATTATTTATATTTATCACTTTTTATTACAGAAATGTGACTCGTGGTTGGGACTGACAGCTTAGTGTTCCAGGTTATTGATGTGAGAGGAGGAGGGGCAAGAGAGGAGGCAGGATTGGTGTTTTTTGGGGATAACATTATGGGATATTTCTGGGATTACACCCAGTGAAGCAGTTTTGGTGGAATGGAGAAATAAATGGATGATCACCTTACTGGGGTTGAACTATCAGAATCTTTCTTTCCCAAAAATTCAGATATATGTAAGAATAATTGATTGGGTTGTAATGGTAGGGGATATTTAACGTTCCAAGCTTAGACTGGGACTGCCATAATGTTAAGGGCTTGCCTGGAGAAGAACTTGTGCACAAGAAAATTTTCTTTTGTCTGGATGAATCTACTAGAGGAGCAAAACTTGACCTTCTCTTGGGGAAATAAGGCAGGATAAGTGACTGAGGTGTCAATGGGGGAGCATTTTGGGGCAGTGATCATAATTATATTAGTTTTAAAATTATTGATGGAAAAGGATAGACCCGATCTAAAAGATGAAGTTCTAAATTGGCGTAAGGCCAATTTTGATAGTATTGGGCAAGAGTCAGTTGGTGTTGTGCAAACATATTAATGATGCAAAAGTTACAAACTGTTGAGCAATAACTAAATAAACTAGAACTGTTAGTACCCTGAAATGTAAATTCCTCATTTTGGAGTTTTAACTCGTGACTATAACCAATGACTAAGTTCAAATGTAGATTGTGTTGAGGAAGTTGCCTTTGAAGTCTAATTCCTAGATTTTTGTCAAGCAACATTTTTGTTTTCAGAAGATAAAGCAAAATCCGCACATTTAAGATTTTTATCGCTTGCTAATAACTAGACTAAATGAGTCCAAAATACACAGGGTTTTAATTAGTCAGTTTGACAGCCTACAGCATTAATGGCCAGCAGTGGTTGAGATGTGGCTTTTTTTTTAGGTGAAAGTGATAGGGAGGATGGTTGGGAGAGGGTAATTTGTGGAAGTAAGAAAGACAGAGTCAATGAGAAGGAAGGAGACTTAAAGGTTTAGCAAGAGTCATTGGAGATCACGGATGGAGAGAAGGTCTGGGAGTTGGGAGTGTGGTTGACAGTGGGAAGAGGGGAAGGAATTGGGATAGCTAGTATTCTCACTCTGACCAATTAATCCTTTTTTTTTTGTTTTTGCCTTTCTAATTCACTGAGCCAAATATCAGTTTTTATTAATATTAAATTTATTTGTTGGGTCATGGGGCAGAATGTTATAATTAGTGTTGTTGTAATTGTAATTAACCTGTCTTGCAATGGTCAGTTAATGAGTACTGAAAATTAATTAACTTCAAAGATACCATAGAGTCATAGTGATGTATATCACAGGAACAGACATCCCAACCCAATCTAGTCCCACCTGCCAGCACCCGGCCCATATCCCTCCAAACCCTTCCTATTCATATACCTATCCAAATGCCTTTTTAACGTTGCAATTGTACTAGCCTCTACCACTTCCTCTGGTAGTTCATTCCATATACATACTCACCCCAACCTGAAAAGGTTGCCCCTTAGGTCTTTTTTAAATATATCTTTCCCCTCTCACCCTAAACCTATGCCTCTAGTTCTGGATTCTGACCCCAGGGAAATGACTTTGTCTATTTATCCTATCCATGCCCGTCATGATTTTATAAACATCTATAAGGTCACCCCTCAGCTTCTGACGCTCCCAGGGAAAACAGCCCTAGCCTGTTCAGCCTCTCCCTATAGCTCAGATCCTCCCAACCCTGGCAACATCTTTGAAAGGGTTCAGAAAAGATTTACAAGTTTCACAACCTCTTTGTTTTTTTTCCCTATAGGAAGGAGACCAGAATTCATGCAAATATTCCAACAGTGGGCTAATCAATGTCCTGTGCAGCCACAACATGATCTCCCCAATTGAAGTACTCCATAAAGGAAAGCATACCAAATGCCGCCTTCACTATCCTCTCTACCTGTGACTCCATTTTCAAGGAGCTAAGAACCAGCACTCCAAGGTCTCTTTGTTTAGCAATGCTCTCTAGGACCTTACCATTAAATGTATATGTCCTGCTAAGATTTGCTTTCCCAAAATGCAGCACTTCACATTTATCTAAATTAAACTCCATTTGCCATTCCTCAGCCCGTTGTCCCAACTGATCAAGTTCCTGTTGTACTTAGAGCTAACCTTTTTTGCTGTCCACTACACCTCCAATATTGGTGTCATCTGCAAACTTACTAACTATACCTCTTGTGCTCACATCCAAATTATTTATGTAAATGAGGAAAAGCAGCACCGATCCTTGTGGTACTCCACTGGTCACAGGCCTCTAGTCTGAAAAATAACCCACCACCAACATGCTCTTCTACCTTTTGAGCCAGTTCTGTATCCAAGTGGCTAGTTCTCCCTGTATTCAATGAGATCTAGCCTTGCTAACCAGTCTCCCATAGGCAACCTTGTCGAATGCCTTACTGAAGTCGACATAGATCACATCTACTGCTCTGCTGTCAGCAAGCCTCTGTTACTACTTCAAAAAACTCAGTCAAGTTTATGAGAAATGATTTCCCATGCACAAAGCATGTTGACTATCCCTAATCAGTCCTTGCCTTTCCAAATACATGTACATCCTGTCCTTCAGGATTCCTGCCATCACTGGTCTATAGTTCCCTGGCTTGTTCTTATCGCCTTTCTTCAACAGTAGCACAAGTTAGCTAACCTCCAGTCTTCTGGCACCTCACCTGTCTTAGAGGCCAGAGCATCATGGAGTATAGTGAGATCTGTGACCGGGTTCTTGGCAGGAGCAATTAGTATTTAAAAAAATCTAGTGGTTGCTAGAGAGTGAAGATTCATGCTGAGTAGCAGTGAATTGCCAATTAAAGGGGTGATAGTTTCTTAACCTTATTAACTACACATCTCACCTCATTACTGTCCAGTTTTCCAAATCCACACATCCTTAACGAGAGTCCAAGCTGAACCTGGTGCATTCAGTTCATAGATGGCTCTGAAGGTCTTCTATACTGTTCTGTCCTGAGAAACCTTTTGGGCCTAATGCGGGGCACCATGGAATACGTACACCCCTCGTCCACTGATGTTGACATTTTATATTTGCCAACCCCTCAGGAATTCCTTGGCACCTCTCAGATCCACTTGCAGAATGCTGAGGAATCACAGACCTAAGGAGTAATGTATTACTTGGGACAGGGAGGGCAGTTGGAAGCAAAATTCATTGTGGTTGATCTCCATGTGGATGGATGGAAATGAGCTTTTGGGGTACTGCAAGGTAAAGGGGGACATTGAAGCTTTGGGTCTGTACCTCGTAATATCTACTGAGAGATGAAAAATGCATCACTTGACACTCTCTAGATGCAAAGTGTGACTAAAAAATGTTTGAATGGAGTCTGTCACAACGTACGGATGAAAGCATAGGATTTGCGTTTGCTGGACAGTAGGACATTAAAAGCGCAAGTGTGTGAAGCATGCTTTTGCAAACTGCTTCTGCATTTAATTTCCATTAATTTCTTCACGTTCGGGTGCAGAGATCAACTGCTGATCAAGGGAAGTTTGTACCATACTGCTGGTTCTTGTAAAATAAATAGTGGCATCTCAACGATGCAGAAGCTGGTGCAATGAATTTAAAAGAGACAAATGCTGACCATAAGACACAGGAGTACAAATTAAGCCATTTGGCCCAGCAAAACACTTCTGCCATTCAATCATGGCTGATCAGTTTCTCAACCCCATTCTCCCTTGTTCCTGTAACCCTTGATTCCCTTGACAATCACAAATCTTTCTATCTCTATCTTAAATATACTCAATGACCTGGCCTATGCAGCCTTCTGTGACAATGAATTCCAAAGGTTCACTACTCTCTGGCTGGAGAAGTATCTCCTCATCTTCATTCTAAAGGGTCTTCCTTTACTGCAAGGCTGTGCCCTCAGGTCCTCGTCTCTCCCGCTAATGGAAGCATCTTCCCAATGACCACTCTAGGCCTTTCAGTATTCTGTAAATTTCATCCCACCTCAAACCTTCATCACACATTAAGCCTTTCATTCCCTGGATCATTTTCGTGAACCTCATCTGAATCCGCTCCAGGGCTAGTATACCCTTCCTGAGGTATTGGGCCTGAAATTGGTCATAGTACTCCAAATGTGGTCTGACCCAGAGTCTTATAAAGCCTCAGAAATATATACCTGCTTTTATATTCTAGTCCCCTCAAAATAAATGTCAATATTATATTTGCCTTCCTAATCACTGATTCAACTTGCAAGTTAACCTTCAGAAAATCCTGGAGTCGGACTCCCAAGTCCCTTTGTACTTCAGATTTATGAATTTTCTCCCCATTTAGAAAATAGTCTATACTCCCATTCTTCCTACTGAAGTGCATGACCTCACACTTGCCCACATTATATTCCATCTGCAACTTCTTTGTCCACTCTCCTAACCTGTCCGAATCCTTCTGTAGCCTCCAAGCCTCCTCAATACTACTTTGTATCATCTAAAAACTTAGTCAGAATGCCTTTAGTTCTTTCAAGATCACTAACGTATAAAGTGAAAAGTTGTGGTCCCAACACTGACCCTTGCGGAACACCACTAATCACTGGCTGCCATTTTGAGAAGGACCCTTTTATTTGCACTCTGGCTCTCTGGACAAAAACAATCTTCTATGTGCTAGTACCTTGCCTCTAACTCCATGGGCTGTTATCTTACTCAGCAGCCTCCTGTGTGGCTCCTTATCAAAGGCCTTCTGGAAGTCCAAGTAGACAACATCCATTGGCTCTCCTTTGTTACCTCCTCAAAGAATTCTACCAGGTTTGTCAGGCATAACCTCCCCTTGATGAAAACATGCTGACTTTGCCCTATTTTACCATGCACTTCCAAGTATGCAGAAATTTCATCCTTCACAATGGACTTCAAATCTTACTAATGACCGAGGTCAGGCTAATCGGTCTGTAATTTCCTGTCTTTTGCCTTACTTCCTTCTTAAACAGGCAGACGAGGGTGACATTAGGGATTTTCCAGTCCTCTGGGACCCTCCCAGACTCCAGTGATTCCTGAAAGATCACCACTATCTCTTCAGTTAGCTCCTTCAGAACTCTGGGGTGTCATCCACTTGGTCCAGGTGACTTATCTACCTTCAGATATTTTAATTTTTTAGCAGCTTCTCCTATGTGATGGCCACCATACCTATCTCGGCCCCCGACTCTCTTAAATGTTTGCAATGTTACTCATGTCTCCCAATGTGAAGACTGACAAAAAGTACTTGATCAGTTCTTTGTTCCCCATTACTACTTCTCTAGTATCATTTACCGGCAGCCCAATACCTACTTAAGCCCTTTATAACTAAAGAAATTCTTGCAATATTTTTTATATTACTAGCAAGTTTAGCTTCATATTTAATCTTCTCTCTTTTTTTGTAGTTGTCGTCTGTAGGCTTCCTAATCCCCTGGTTTCTTAGATTAGATTTCATTCCCTACAGTATGGAAACAGGCCCTTCGGCCCACCAAGTCCACATTGACCCTCCGAAGAGTAACCCACCCAAACCCACTTCCCTACCCTATATTCACCCCTGACACTATGGGCAACTTAGCATAGCCAATTCACCTACCTGCACATCTTTGAAGGAAACCCATGCAGACACAGGGAGAATGTGCAAACTCCACACAGACAGTTGCCCGAGGCTGGAAACGAACCCGGGTCCCTGGTGCGGCGAGGCAGCAGTGCTAGCCACTGAGCCACTGTGCTGCCCTTTGCTGCATGATATGCTTTCTCTTTTCCTTTTCTTCCATTGTCAGTCATGGTTGCCTCGTCCTCCCTTTGGTATACTTCTTTTCCCTAGGGCTGAATCTTTGAATGTCTTCCGAATTACTCCCAGAAACCCCTGCCGTTGTTAATTTCGGTTCAGCTGTCTCAAGTACAGTTCCCCAGGATTTCAATTGGCCTGTGGCCATTTTAAGTCTGACTTTATTGTTCCTTTTATAAACCATTTTGCTCCATGAAAGTGCAACATATCGAATCGAACAATGGAATTCAAAGATCGGCAATCCATATTTTATATTATCATGAGAAATTTTATACAGGTTGTTCTGCTATAACACCTGTTTCGTCAATGTGAATTGGCTATAACATGATTGACGAATTGTCCATGTTGTTTGGATAACGCAAACTTTCTACTGACTGGGTATAGTGATTTTCTATTAGCGATCTTCAACAGTGTGATTTTTCTGTATCAGTTTTCCATAGCACGATTTTCTAAAGTGCGAGGTTGCAGAGGAACATAATTGTCATGTCATACAGTTCCAAAGAGGTCACCTGTCAATTTTCTAAATGGCAAAACATGTTGGCCCAGTCAATGCAATCTCTGCTCATAGGAAATCCCTCTGTCCCTGGAGCCAGTTTAGTGAACCCAAACCTTTGGAGCATAGCCTCGAGAGCAAGCACATCTTCCTTTGAGAAGTGGACATGAGCTGCAAAATCAAATCCAGTTGTACCCTTGCCAATGTCCTGATGGAGATTTCTTTTTAAGTCAACTAAAAACTGTTAATTTGTCTAACCCAAATAAAAATAGAAACTGGTAGGAATGCCAAGAATGTCTGGCAGCATTGGTGGGGTTCAGTGCCTACAATATTAGCATCTGTAGGGAGAGATGTGTGTTGATCGATGGGAGGAATGAATCCGGTTGGTATCTGGAAGGAAGGGTCAGAGGAATGAAAGAGGGAAAGGGGCTGGGAAGAGAATTGAGGGATGGGAAGGGAGGCTATTTGACATTGGAGAACTCAATGTTGAGTCCTCTGGGCTGTAGTCTGTCCAGTTGGAAGATGAAGTGTTATCGTCCAATTTGCGGTTTGATTTGCTGTGGCAGTGAAGTAGACCGAGGATGGACATAGTCATACAGCCCGGAAACAGACCCTTTGGTCCAACCAGTCCATGCCAAACATAATCCCAAACTAAACTAGTCCCACCTCCCTGCTCCTGGCCCATATCCCTCCAAACCTTTCTTATTCATGTCTCTAACCAAATATCTTTTAAACATTGTTATTGTACCCATATCTACCATTTTCTCAGGAAATTCATTCCTCACACAAACCACCCTCTGTAAAAAAAACGCTCTCTCCTCTCACCTTAAAAATGTGCCCTCTAGCCTTGAAATTCCCCATCCTAGGGAAAAGACAACTACCACTAACTCTATCTAAATCTCATTGTTTTATAAACTTCTATCAGGTCACCTATCAATCTCCTTTGCTCCAGTGAAAAAAGTCCCAGCCTATCCATCGTTTCTTTATAACTCAAACGTCTACACCCGGCAACATCCTGGAAAATTTCTTCTGAACACTCTTCAGCTTAATAATATCCTCCCTATAGCAAGGGCGTGGGAGGGGAATTAAAATGGACAGTGACTGGGAAGTCAGGTTGGTCCCTGAGGACCCGACTAAGATCCTTGGCGAAACATGCCCTGATTTTACATTTGGTCTCACCAATGTAGAGAAGATCACATCGGGAGCAGCTACCTATCTTTACCTCACCGCTCCACTCCCCTCCCCTCCCCACCTAAAACCCTCCCTCATCTACCACCCCACCCTCTTTATCTGCAGCTCTCCTTACACCCACCCCCAGTCCTGAAGAAGGGTTACACACAAAATGTTGAATTCTCCACCTCCTGATGCTGCCTGGCTTGCTGTGTTCTTCCTGCGTCCTGCTTGTCTACCTTGGATTCTTGCATCTGCAGTTTTTTTTTGTCTCTAACCAGCGTAAATCCTACTGAAATTAAGAATCTGATTTCTCTTGGTGCAATTAAATAAATTTGGTTTGAATTGATCACTAAGGATGTTAATGACATTTAAGCATTTGTCATTTAACGTCTGCAAAGGTTTGTTAATGACTTATAATCAGAATTACAGCTCTGATTTAAGAAAAATACAGTATCCTGATTTGTCAGATAAGAATTTTCCTTCTTTCAGTTCTTTAATTTACATTCCCCAGATCAATTGTACAAACTAGGTAGAAGGTGCTAAGATTAGAATAAATTATAACAAAGGTTCAGGCATTCCTTGATATTTGAACTACACATGTTCCAGACACAGTTCAGTATTTTCTATAAAGTACTGGAATCTCTAATAACGCTAACCACATAATGACAGATACATGGGAACACCAGCCACACTCACACTCACACTCACACTCACTAACTCACTCACTCTCAATCACTCTCACTATGTGGTTCTGTGAAAGTAAATTGAGCCTTTTAAGTAAAAAGTGTATTCAACATCTTCAGAATATTTTTCAGGAACTTCAATTAACTATTCGTAACCTGAAGCCAATATTTTTCAGATTTTCTTTTCACACTTATTCCCAGTATTGCATATATCATTGATACAAAGTATTTTGTCACTAACAAATGGAATATGCAGCTGTGCACCTTTCGTGGTTGATGTACATGATTTTCCCCTGTTTTCTTCACAGTTTCAGTAATTTCCCTTCTGGTAACATTCTGGATATTTTGGACTCTGTCGTTTTCAGAACAAGCAATATGTAAATCAGCCAAAGCATGCAAAATATGTTTAATTCTGCAATTATTGCGATGTATAGGTATATCTTTAATTATAATACAACCAGAAATCAATCAAGAATAGTTATTGTAGTGGAGAGAAGACTTGTTTTGACATTAATGTACAGTAACTTCATAAAGAAATTTAAACTCCGTTATTAACTGAAAGCATTGCACTGCAAGGTCTTCCATTTTAAATAATACCTTTTATTGCATGGGAGTTAAAGCAAATACTATTAACGTAACATTCATAAACACTTACTTTACATGGAAAATCTCAGCATACTATTTCCGTTTTTACCTTTCATTTTACCTGAGAGTTCCTCAGTACTGTTACTGTGCTTGACCTGGACTGAACTAAGGCATTCCACTGCTCTCAGGAATTCTCTCTTCTTCTTCTCTGTATTCCTGCTATTCCCTGAGGTATGGGATTTTTTTTTGTGTGGTTCTTCCACCAACAGCTAGCTAGTTGACCCTCCAACTTGGTGTAAGTATCTAAAGATTGTGGACACCATAGCTCAAGCATAGCCTTACTAATGTCTTGCTTAGTGACTATAACTTGGAGAGCATTCTGAGCTTTTGATAGCACAAGGCTTTTCCCAATTTCCCCAGTTTCTCTGAGAAATCATGCAGATAAAAGCCAATGAAAAGACAGATCTCACTGCAATCTATCCCCATTTCAATCTGGCATTCTTTGGGTGTCCTAGATGGAGATCCAAACTAAGTCCCATTCTCAAACCTTTGATGTGAATATTTAAGACTTTCTCTTATTTACCAGTTGGTTTCTTTACTTTTCTTTGATCTGGGAAAATTACATGAAGAGTCTATTTATACAATGAGGACAACTATAATTTTACCAGGCTCACTGGCTCCATTATGAAGCTATAGGATCACCTGTTGCTTTATTGTCTCATATCTCTAACTCTTTGAAATAAACATAACTCATCCTTTTAATTGCATTTACTGCAGTTCTGTTGGCTAACATTTTACATTTAAAAATTAAAATTTTGTAACTAGAAATCATTTTTCTAAAATATACCATGAAAATAGACACTTTTGTTATTACTCACTGGGGATAGCTGCTGTAAACCAAATTGTACTGTTCCCTGAGTTGTCACAAATGAAGATTTGATTAAACCACCAAATTGCCCAATTCGACCCAATTGCCTAAGTCAGATAAAAAAAATACATACCAATTTTTTTTCCATGAGCAAGAAAATAACTGTTTAAAAAACTATTTCATTACAATAATGGAAAACCACAGACCAATTGAATTGTTAATCTATAATTGTATAATTTAAACAAGCACTGGAAAAGAACAGGATTTCTAATTGATCTAAGATAAAAGTTACCCCTTTAAAAGCAATGCAAGCATACAAAGAAAAACAAACAAACACAAATAAGTTAAGTTAGAGGGAATAATAGAGGTAAAAACAATGACTGCATTGTTCCTTGGATGCTGCCTGAACTGCTGTGCTCTTCCAGCACCACTAATCCAGAATCTGGTTTCCAGCATCTGCAGTCATTGTTTTTACCTCGTTGATTTTAACCCTACTGCGAATCCTCTTGCAAGGATGCCTGCCTTGAAGAAGTTTTCCTCCTCTCTGTACAAGAATCTCAGGGAGTCCCTTTCCCACTGCAACTCCCAGGTCATTTCCTCTGCCCTGAAGCTCTTCAACCATATCGTGATACAAACTCGCTACCACAGCCACATTTGCTTCCTCAGTGCCTGCCTCCATAACCAACTCAATCCACACAGACTCCAGACCATCTTTAAACCAGCAGAGTTCAGACCCGAACAGGACAAACAGTACAGACTACAGATTCAAAAACACCAGTAACAGTTCTCCTTCAAGATCCTCTGCTCCATGCTTGCAGCAATGCGCTGGCACCTAACCTCTCTATAGTCATCCCTGCCTCAGCTGAGGGCCACACACTCTCAGAATTGCAAAGGACCCACTCTGTACTACACCCTCAGGAGAATTCATACTCTCAACAAACAGTATTTTAATTCCATCTCAAACATCAAAAACTGTAAGTACAACAAACTTTTATCTACCCACCTCCATAACCAGCGCTCCTCAAACATTCCAGAAGATTCCCCTGGCCTCGAAATCTACTCAGACTCCATTAGCCATGCGGCTGTTGCAGCTGCCACCCCCACGCTGATTGATGATGTCACTTCCGCCCCATCATGGCCACTCCCACAACCAGTTCCACCCCTCACAATTCCTCATGCGTCATACGTGACATCACTTCCGCCCCTCACATCATCACTGATGCCACATGCTCAGTGACTTCCGCCACCCCTACTGCCGTGGTCACCACCACTTCTGCCTCCACCAGTGCCACTCACATGCCCCCCACAGACCCCACTGTCACTATTCCCACCCCCCAGAACCTGAGGGGAACACTATCCCTGCTCATGACTCCACCCACATTCCCCCCACCATTACACCCAGTTACAGGTTCCGCCCCCCCTCCCCGCCCTACACCCACACCAGATCCCCGCTCCCAGCCC
>NC_057718.1:48128572-48149991 GCF_004010195.1 Chiloscyllium plagiosum
ATAGAGTACAATGGGTGAGTGGGGGAGGGGATGTAGGTGATAGGTCAGGGAGGAGAGGGTGGAGTGGATAGGTGGAAAAGGAGCTGGGCAGGTCTTACAAGTCCGGACAGGTCAGGGGATCGAGTTGCTGGAGGTTAGAAGCTAGGGTGAGGTGGGGGAAGGGGAAATAGGAAACTGTTGAAGTCCACATTGATGCCCAAGGGTTGAAGTGTTCCGAGGTGGAAGATGAGGCGTTCTTCCTCCAGGCGTCTGGTGGTGAGGGAGCGGCGGTGGAGGAGGCCCAGGACCTCCATGTCCTTGGCAGAGTGGGAGGGGGAGTTGGCCCAAAGTTTCAACTCACACCGCCCTGTGGCCCAACATTTCAACTCTCCCTCCCACTCTGCCGAGGACATGGAGGTCCTGGGCCTCCTTCACTGCCGCTCCCTCACCACCAGACGCCTGGGGGAAGAACGCCTCATCTTCCGCCTCAGAACACTTCAATCCCACAGTCAATGTGGACTTCAACAGTTTCCTCATTTCCCCTTCCCCCACCTCATCCTAGTTCTAAACTTCCAGCTCGGCACTGTCCCCATGACTTGTCCGGACTTGTCCTACCTGCCTATCTCCTTTTCCACCTATCCACTCCACCCTCTCCTCCCTGACCTATCACCTTCATCCCCTCACCCATTGTACTCTATGCTACTTTCTCCCCACCCCCACCCTCCTTTAGCTTATCTCTCCACGCTTCAGGCTCACTGCCTTTATTCCTGATGAAGGGCTTTTGTCCGAAACTTCGATTTCGCTGCTCCTTGGATGCTGCCTGAACTGCTGTGCTCTTCCAGCACCACTAATCCAGAATGGAGGGGAATAATAGTCAGAGGAACACATTTTGGTAGCACCAGTGTAAGAGCACTAGTTGGGTTGATTAAAAAAACTTTCCCTTAGTTGCACACTGATCAGTCTTTAGTCACTTGTTACTTGGTTGGACCCAGTGGACTTTCTTTCCATGTGGTCTTTACTGTTCTTCCTTTCTGCACCTCCAAATGTATTTTTTTTGTATTCTTTTGGCAGAATTGGAGACGGTATTTTTTCACAGCAAGGGAACAGAGAGGGAGAGAAAGAGAGATGTTGATGTTGGGCTTCTGTTTTCATCACATTCTCCCCTCCCATCTCCCCCTGGCTCCACACACACATATAAAAAGACAGAAATGCACATAAACAGACTGCATTAACTGCATTCACTCCAATTGGAAGGTTGTTACTACGCTGAAATCTCCTGAGCCCACATCTAGTGCCAATTGAAAAACCAATCAAAAATCTGACACTGGGCACAATGTCTATGATTACAGATTTGTATGGACTTCTCCCTTACTGCTTCAATAGGGCGACATTGTATAGAAAACTCAGACTGTGCTCTGGTAATGTGTTTCCCAAACTGCAAACATCTTCATACACAGTTTCCTTGGTTTAAAGCTGTATCTGTTCCCATTTTATTCCACAGTTTTAAAAAAAGTGGTCTTTACAATTATCAAAATACTGTAGTAAGAGACACAATAGTATAGAAAAAGTAACATCCATTACTCAATATTTCTCTGCAGCTGCTAGATTAACTGTAGAATATTCTGTTCCGTTTCTGGTTTTCCTTCTTTCCAGTATATTCAAACTCAATACATTCAAAGATGAGGGAATGAATCTTGAATCCTACTATATAGCAGTTCCAGTATATTCACACAGTATATTAAAGACTTCAGTGAAATTTGAACAGTCTAAAGTTGATTTGGAACCTATCTTAATTTTGTAATGATTATTTTCACTTCCAGCTCAATGATCCCAGAGAGAGTCTCATTCAAGACTAAAAATCCTTCCAGTAGTCAGACAACATAGATGCAAAAAAAGACAGCAAAATTACATGACAATTACGTAGATAACAAAATTACATGAAAAGCTACACATTTAACAAGGTTGTGGATGCAACACCAGCTTGATCAAATCAAATCACAGAATTTATGAAACGAGGAGGCTGATTGGCACATTATGAGGATTTTTAATCAATCTGTTTGTCTATATTATAATACACCTCCAGGACAGGTGAAATTTGAACCCAGCCCTCCTGCTGTCAGATAGGATACCACCACCACAACAAACAATCCTTTATGCAGGTTATATGCATACACGTTAACAAAGAGTTACCCAGCTTTATCCCTCCAGCCTGCACTTTTTCTGTAACCCTGCAGGTCACAGCTATATGCATAGATGTCCAAGTTTCTTCAAATGTGATGAAAGTTTCTGCTGATATCACCCCTTTAGGTAGTGAGTTCAAGGTCCCTATCACCCTCTTGCTTTTAGCCCCTTGTTAACTCAATAGATATCATTAAACCAAATTTCATCCTCCTCTTCCCTGCAAAACAACTTCAGCTAATCCAAAACAGAAACCAAAATGCTGGAGAAACTCAACAACATTTGTGGAGAGAAAGCAGAGTTAACATTTCAAGTCCAGTCACCCATCTTAAAATCCAATCCAATCCAATCTTTTCTCATAGGTGAAAATTTCCAGTCCTGAAAATTTCCTCTGTAAACCACAACAGCCTCTCTAGTGCAATCTCCTTTACGTTGGTGACCAAAACTCCATGCGATATTTGAGTTGTGATCTAACTAATGCTGTAAACAGCTCTAGAATAACTTTCCTGCTCTATGCCTTGGCAAATAGAGGAAAATATGGCATATCCCTGACCAACCACCTTATTGATGTGTTCTAGCACTTTTAAGAATCTGTGGACACGCACTTCAAGATCCCTCTGTTTTTCTACACTACTTCATGTCCTCCCATTTTTTATGTGTTCCCTTTCCCTTTGCAGCTCCCAAAAAGCATTACCTCACATTTCTTTGGATTGAATTCAAGTTTTCACGTTTGACCATATAAAAGTTTATAAACATGGTTGGCATGGAAAGGGTGAATAGTCAAGTGTAGAGAAGTCCAAAACTGAGGGCGTAGGTTTAAGGTGAGAGGGGAAAGATTTAAAAGGAACCTACGAGGCAACTTTTCCATGCAGAGTGCTATATGTATAAAATGAATTGCCAGAGGAAGACAGTTGGTGGAGGCTGGTGCAATTATAACATTTAAAAGGTATCTGGATGGGTATATGAATAGGAAGGGTTTAGAGGGATATGGGTCAAGAGTGCAGTCTGGAAAAGCACAGCAGGTCAGGCAGCATCCAAGGAGGCGAATCAACTTTTCGGACAAGAGCCCTTCATCAGGAATTCTCCTGCTCCTCGGATGCTGCCTGACCTGCTGTGCTTTTCCAGCACCCTACTCTTGACTCTAATCTCCAGCTTCGGCAGTCCTCACTTTCTTCTTAGAGGGATATTGGCTAAATGCTGGCTAGATCAATGGAGGATATCTGGTCAGCATGGACGAGTTGAACCGAAGGGTCTGTATCTGTGCTTTATAACTCTATGACTCTATGATTACTGAACAAGCCTTCTATATATTCCGATATCCTAAAAGGTTCCTTCTGATAACCTGAGTGAAGTTTAGGTCAGCTGCCAAATTCATTATCACACCACATACATTTGAGTGTGAATTATTAAGGGACCGAGTACTGAACCTGTCAGGACCACAACAGTATTAGCTTCACAGTCTCAGAAATATCAGTCAACTACTGCTCTTTGCTTCCTTCCAGCACATCACCTGTGGATCCAATTTACCACTTTCTTTGGATCTTTAGATGGATTTTCTGAATGGACCAACTTCCCTTTTGAGACCCTGTTGAAAATTCCTAAAATTGATGTAGACCTCATTTTTCACACTGCCTTCATCAGCCCTAGTTTAATCCTTGAATTGGGTCTTCCCCACATTTAGAGTTTTCCCATAACAGTTCCAACCAAAATTCTGTCCATTGATGTATCTTCCAATGGCATACTTCATTCCCTGAAATGAAATTTAGAATTGTCTCTACTTTTGTTATAGTTAGTCATATACTGGATAAATATGTTTTACTAAATGCAATTCAGGAGTTTTGTGCCTTTTGTATTTTTACACTGTTCATATCCCAGCTAATATTAGGGTCATTGTATATGAATCACAAAATGTTAGCATTTAGCCACAGCAAGTAATTTAGAAGGCAAATAGAATGTTGGTCTTTACTGCAATTGGGCGCGATATTATTACAGAAGATTTATCAATGCATATTAAACAGAGTCGGGATAAATGGATCATTTTCAGATCAGCAAACTGTATTGTGCGGCATGCAATAGATATCAGTGCTGACTCCTCAACTATTTGTGATCTAGAAAGGGACTACTGCAGCCAATTTTACTGATACAAAGGAAGGTAGAAAAGCAAGTTGCGAGGAATTTATAGTCTGCAAAAGGATATAAGTTGGTTAATTAATCAAAATGAGCCATAACATTGGAAAATATGAAGCTTTTCACTCTGATGGAAAGAATGAAAGGAATTATTTAAATGAAAAGAGGAACAGAATGTTGCAGTACTTGCAAACGAATCACAAAATGTTAGCATGCAGGTACAGCGAACAATTAAGAAGGCAAATGGAATGTTAGTCTGTACGTAACAAGGATGGAGTATAAAAGTATAGAGTTCTTGCTACAAACTGTTCAGTTAATCGGTGAGATTATACATTTTGCACTGCGTACAGATTTGGATTCCTTACTTGAGGAGCGATACCCTTGCATTGGAAGCAGTTTAAAAGGTTTATGAGACTGATCCCTGGGGTGAAGGGCTTATCTTATAAAGAAAGGTTGAGCAGATTGGGCCTGTGCTTGTTGGAGTTTAAAACATGAGAAATGACTTTGTTGAAAGCTCAATGATTCTGCGGGGAGTGTGAATAGGGTGGATGCTGAGAGAATGTTTCCCCTCAGTGGGGCATCTTGAGCTGCGGAGTACTGTTCAGAAGGTACAGCACAATAAAACGTATTGTAAAGGGAGAGATAGTGGCATAATGGCCATGTTAGTGGGCCCAGAGGAGAGGCTCAAAATAATGCTGTGAAGACGTGAGTTAAAATCCCACCACTGCAACTGGATTTAAATTTAATTAATAAAATGTAGAATATAAAGCTAATCTCAGTAAGGGTAACCACAAAACAATTATTGATTGTTGTAAAAAACCCATTTGTTTCACTAATGTTCTTTAGAGAAGGAAATCTGCTATCCTTATTTGGTTTGGCCTACATGTGACTCCATATTATAACATTATTATAATGCTAATTTTTATCTTGGGAAAAGGGAATTTTTTTTTTGTTTTAAGGAGTCAAATATGCTAGTGAGCCAAGGAGCAGGATGAAGCCACACGACCACCTATCTTACAGTCCAACAGAAGTAGTTCGATACATAGTTATTTGTAAATGTAAGTTGTATCCTGAACTGTTAATTGAACCTGTGAGATTTTGCCTTTGTTAAATAAGGCAAAACACATAAAAAAATTTATACTAAAGTACATTAAAAAAATTATACTAAAGTACTGTCGATATGGCAGTAAATAATAAACTGAATGCTACCTTAATGTTTTCATGGTCTTTTTTGATGTATGATAAAGGCGCATAATAGATAATTATGATTTGGGAATTCTGATTTTAAAGTAGAGGTAAAATAGATAGTTAGCTTCAGTTCTGTGAAAACAACTTTTTTTAAGAGGTCAGAAAGTCATTTGGAAAAGTGAACTAAAGACATAGTTTCCAAAACGGATCTGACTTAAGTGCCGAGAAAGATATCTGTGAAGTTAATTGATGTAGTGCTTAGACAATTGAATTTCTATGACATATACAGAAAACAGATGAGGACCACTAATTTTTGAGGTCAGTTCAAAATTGGGTTTCAGTTCAGAAGAACTTTCACCATAGCAGAAGGTCAGATAGATTGAAGACTTCACAAAACTATGAGAGTTTGTATAAATGTTTTCAAGCTGTCAGACTGAAATGGTGTTCATTCTATCAAAACTGGAAAGAGGTCACTAGGTAATCAAAACTATGAATCAAAAAGTTCATAGAAATCAATGAGTTAAGATGTGAATGATACTTGCCCACAAATGAGAATTTATAAAGGATATTGCTGGGAACAAGGTTAAATTTGGCTATTTATTTTTAAAATTTTCTAAAATTGTGTTTTTTTCATTAAAGAGCTATGGCAGCCTCTTGTGAATAGTTCAGTGAATCGTCATGGTAACCAACTTCAAAAATTAGCCCTGTGATCATTTAAACCAGGTTTGACTCTGAGATTGGATATGTCCAATATTACCATCACCTTGGATTAGTAGGGTAGGAATTTGTTGAATTTCAGAGGGATCTCTGAATTTTTAATGTGTAGGTAGTGGACATCAAGCAGTAAAATTGTTGTGAAGTATCTTACATGGGATGGACTTCCAAAATAATTTTGAATGTTGCAAAGAATTTTCTGGGAATAGAAGACAAAGCTGTAGATTATTTGAAATCTTTGACAAAGTTAGCAGATATATTAAAGGTAGAACCAAAAGCAGGATCTTGTACAGATTAGATGCTTAAAGGGAAACTTGAAATTAGACTGGGACTATAGAGTCATGGAGTCATACTACATGGAAACAGACCCTTTGGCCCAACCAGTCCATGTCGAACATAATTCCATAATAAACTAGTCCCACCTGCCTGTTTCTGGCCCCCATCCTTCCAAACCTTTCCCATTCAGGTATCCATCCAAATGTTTTTCAAACATTTTAATTGTACCTTAAACCTCCGCTACTTCAGAAAGTTCATTCCACACGCAAACCACCCACTGTGTAAAAAAAGTTTATGAATTTCATAAATCTCTCTCCTCTCACCTTAAAAATTTGCCCCTTGTCTTGAAATTCCCTAATTTAGGGAAAAGACAACTACCATCAACTCTATCTATACCTCTCATTATTTTATAAAAGGTCACCTCTCAACCTGCTATGCTCTGGTGAAAAAAATCCCAGCTTATCAAGCTTTTTTTTATAACTTAAAACTTCCATACCTGGTAACATCCTGATAGATTTCTTCTGAACTCTCTCCAGCTTGATAATATCCTTCCTATAACTGGGTGACCAGAACTGGATGCAGTATCCCAGAAGAGGCCTCATCAATGTCCTGTACAACCTCATCATAACATCCCAATTCCTATATTCAAAGGACTGAGCAATGATGGCAAGTGTACTAAACACCTTTTTAATCATCTTGTCTATATGTGGATGCAAACTTTAAAGAACTACGTACCTACATCCCAGGTCTCTCTGTTCTACAACACTACTCAAAGGCCGTACCCCTAATTATATAAGCCCTACCTGTGTTGGTTGTACCAAATGGCAACACCTCACATTTATCCAGATTGAATTCCATCTGCCATTTTGCAGCCCATTGGCGCATTTGATCAAGATCCTTTTGTAATCTTAGAAAATCTTCATTGTGTACTATGCCACCAATTTTGGTTCATCTGCAAAAGTACAAAACATGCCTCTAATATTTTCATCCTAGTCATTTATATAAATGACAAACAATAGAGGACCCAAGACTGATCCCTGAAACACCACTAGTCATAGGCCTCCAGTCCAAAAAATAACCCTCAACCATTACTCTCTGTCTCCTCCTGTTAAGCCAATTATGCATTCAATTGGCAAACTCACCCTGAATCCCATGTGACATAACTTTACTAATTAGTCTATCATGCAGAACCTTGTCAGAGGCTTTACTAAAATCCAAATAAACATCATCTATTGCTCTGCCATCATCAACCATTTTGGTAACTTTCTCAAAAAACTCAATGAAGTTTGTGAGACATGATTTTCCTCACACAAAACCATACTTAATCAATTTTTGCCTCTCTAAATGTTCATAAATCCTATCTTTTATAATCACCTCCAACAATTTAAACCCACAACTGAAATCAGATTCACGGGTCTATAATTGCCTGGTTTCCCCTTACAACCTTTCTTAAACAAATGCACATCATTAGCCACCCTCCAGCCAACAGGCACCTCACCTACAGTTATAGATGATGCAAATATTTCTGCAAGGGGTCTCATCATTTCTTCCCTTACTTCCCACAGTGTTCTGGATATATTAGATCAGGTCCCGGATATAAAGATTTATCCACCTTTATATTCTCTAAGACCTTCAGAACTTCCTATTAGAGATATACAGCATGGAAACAGATCCTTCGATCCAATTCATTCATGCCAACCAGATATTCTAAGTAAATGTAGTCCCATTTGTCAACATTTGGCCCTCTATACTTCCTATTCATATACCCATCCAAATGCATTTTAAATGTTGTAACTGTACCAGCCTCTATCACTTCCTTTTGCAGCTCATTTCTACATGCACCACCCTATGCATAAAAATGTTGCCTCTTATATCCCTTTTAAATCTTTTCCCTCTTACCTTAAACCTATGCCCTTTAGTTTTGGATTCCCCAACCCTGGGGAAAAGACCTTGTCTATTCACCCTATCCATTGCCCCATATGAATTTATAATCCTCTATAAGGTCACCCCCTCAACCTCTAATATTCCAGGGAAAATAGTCCCAGCCTATTCAGCCCCTCCCAAAACCTCAAATCCTCCAACCCTGGCAACATTGTCTAAGATTCAGTTGTAAATGAGGAAACATAGAAAGAGAAATGAGAATCTAAATAAAGGAGATGGAAAGGTAAGAGGAGAAAAAGACAAAAGGAAATGGAATTTAAAAAGCTTGATCTTCAAAGAGGGACAGAAGTCAGACAACGTAATTCTAAATCCTTTTCTATTCAAGTTAAGAAATAAAGAAGATTACAGAAACATGGCTGAGGGAGGGGCCAAATTGGCAGTTCAATGTTCCAGGGTACAGATTCTCCAGGAAGGATAGAAGGGGAGTTGTATTTCTAATTAGAGAGAACACCATGGCAGTACATAGATGGGATGGGAATGGAGAGTTTGGACCAAATGCAGGCAAATGGACTAGTTTAATTGTGAAAACTGGATGTGATAGGCAAGTTGAGCCAAAGGGCCTGTTTCCATGTTGTAGACCTCTATGACTCTCAGGGATAGTAGCTCAGAGGATGATTCTAATTCTAATGAGGGATTTGATTTCACTAGAAATTTACATTTGGTGCCTAGATAAAGAAGAAACAGTGAAAAGGTATTTCATCTCAAGGTAGCTGGGGAGATGAAGTGACCAAAAAATGTTTAGACTATAATGTTACAGAGCATTTTGACAGGAACAGCTATTCAATATGTGCATGCCAGTTTGTCACAGGAACAATCTACAGGCTACAAAGTTGTGAAACAAGCAATTCTCAATGCTTATGAACACGCTCTTGAAGCTTATTAATTGAAACAAGGGCAAAAGAAATAAACCTAATCAAACATTTGTAGAATTTCCAAGAAAAAATTAAATGTTATAGGATCAGTGGTTTCTATTAATGAAGTTAGAGAACTTGAGGTAAGTCAGGATTGTGGAGGAACGTCAAAATGTATTCTAATAAATTTTAAGGAATATTTCAATGAGCTTCAAGTGTCAAAGGTCCGAGAAGCAGCAGTTCTGGCAGATACCAATGATACCTCAAATATGTGAAGAAATGGTCGTATAACAGTCATCAAGGAAATTGGGAGTATGGAAAATCTGGAGATGGAAAAAGGATTTACTTTAGGGAGCAAAAAGGGCACCAAAATAAGAAAGGAGAAAACCTAGTACCTAGAAGTGATATAAAGAAAATAATATGCTTCCATTGTAAAATGACTGAAGAGACTAATTTCTGGATGTTGAATGGGATGCTGATTGCAATAGTAGCAATACTTAATGATTTCTCAGGGAAGGGTGAATCAGAAAATAATATGGGTAATAAAATTGTGGCTGAAGTACAAGTGGAGCATGTTTCTGTGAAATCTTCTAAAAAGGGAGAGATTACTCAGAGCAGTCAGAAAAGACTATTGAGAAAGAGATTCAGATTGCTGGAGGTTCTGAATATTTTCTTTCAAAGTGAGAGGTAATTTCTTACTCTATTAATCAAAGAGGTAAACCAGTAAAAGTATTGAGAGTCTCTGAAGATGCTGCTGGCTAATGATACAACTTGTGTTCCAGAAGACAAAGAAAAACATCAGTTTTGGCTATGCCAGGGCGTGAATTAATCGATGATGTAACCACACGCAGATAGCATGACATTCCGGCACAGTGACATCATCCACATCTCACATGCAAAAATGAACATTCACATTTCAAGTCAAAACATATCACTGCCCATTCTCAGAATTTTAAAAACATGTTTTTTTTTAAATGAAAAAAGTTACTGCATATTCCTAGAATTGAAATTTACGGTTCCTGATCATGTATGGAGTGCCAAAGGCAGATGAAAAGGCATCAAAAATTGGCAAAGGCTGCAATTTTAAAGCTGTAAACATTTGTGACAGGTTTATTCATTTTTATTTGTGATTTTAATACATTTTCATTCTTTTAGAATTTATGGCAACTGTTATTCTTATCATATGTGAGTTTGATTAACTTTGACTCATTTATAAATTCATTTTTATTTCCTCAAGGCTTCTTCACTGGATTCAATTGAACAGTTCCTATCCAGTTCAGAAGACTGGAGCTCAAAAGCTTTAAAGTTTCAACTGTAAATCAGAGATCTTTCAGCATGAAATCTGGTAACTGCACACACTAAGGGAGAGAAAAAAAAAACGTGAGCAAGGGAGGGAGGGCCAGGAAGGGAATGGGGAGAGAGGGAGGGTGTGGGGAAGGGGGGGATGGAGCGGGGAGAGAGATGAAGGGAAGGAATCTAAAAAGAAAAACAAACTTGTGAATAACACATACTGGTCTGACCCATCTTATATAGTTCAGTGCACATTCATTTCCAAATATTATTGTCTTTTCCCTTGGGATTGGGAGAGTTGGATGAGGGGGAAGAAAGGAACATTGGGAGAAACATGGGAAGAGAATCAGAAGGAGGAGAGCAGGAGGGAGAATAAAAAACAGAAGGTAAGGGAGAGAGAAAGGGAGGGATGGGGAAAGATGAACAGTGGGAGGGGAGTGAATTAGAGGGATTTAAAAAAAAATTTTGCATTCTGCCAAATGACAGAATTGCCGCAGATTTGTTGCACAAAGCTTCCTCATGGCTTCATTCATGCAAAGCATTTGTTAGTAAAGAAGTAACTTTTTAATACAAATCATGCTTGCCAGTTTTTTTTAAAAGGGAACAAAAGTTTTGATTAATTGATTGATATATTGTTGTTACATGTACTGTGATACAGTGAGAAGTGTTGTTTCATGTGCTATACAGGCAGGTTGTACCATACAAAGTGCATCAGGGTAGCAGAACAGAGTGCAGAAGGCAATGTTATAGCTGCAGTAAAGGTGCAGAGAGATAAAGCAGCACTAACATTTGAGAGGTCAGTTCAAAAGTCTGATAACAGTGGGGAAAAAGCTGTTCTTGAATCTATCCATAAATTTATCCAAACTTTAATATCTTCTGCCCAAGGGTGGAAGAGAGTATAACCAGGCAGAAAAATGATTATGTTGGTTGTTTTCCCGAGGCAGCAGGCAGTATACAGTGTAGATGGAGTCAATAGATGGAGGGCTGGTTTGCATGATGGACTGGGCTGTGTTGAATTTAGTTTGCAAATAAAGACAATAAGTACTAGAGACCTGAAATGAAAAGAGAATATGCTGGAAATACACAGGTCAGTAAGCACTTGAAAAGAGAAAGACAGGTTAACAATATAGTGTGACTTTTCATCAAAACTAACCTCAGTATGCTGGAAAAACCATTATAAAATCTATATGCAACTACACCTATCAGCTGTTTCTTTGTGCAAGTAGTCAACATATTTGCATTCCTGACCTCTATCCTGTTCTCCTCATTCCTTGCTTTTTTCTGTCAGTTCTAAAATTGAAGTTCTCTGATTTGTTTGGACTTTAAGCTTTGGAATTCTCTCTCGAAGCCTCTTCACTCATCCTCTTACAAACTACCTCTTTCACCAAGCTTATGGTCATTTTCTGAATATCTCCAATTGTTTCATCTGATTATGCTTGTGGGAAGTTTCTTGGGTTGCTTTTTTTCAATTTACAGTGCAAGCCTTTGCTGGTAATTGCAGCACTCCTGTTTAAGCCACTCCCAAATTAGTTGTGTATATTAATTTCCACTACATACTTTAAATATAACATGTTGATGGCTATTCTACTGCCATCAAACTGAGCATTGCAAAATCTTGCGTTTTAGGAATTCTTTCTCCAGAAGCCAGTCAGCTTTAGTCTTCAATATTGAACATTTGGAAAAAATAGAAGATTATCACTTCCTTCATGATCAAAAAGTACTCAAAATATTGCATACCTTTGAAAGAAATGTAATGTTTATCCACTTTGTAGAACTGTATGATATCATTGCAGGTTTATCCAGGACACTCAGTAAGTGCAGGAGAAAGTGAGGTCTGCAGATGCTGGAGATCAGAGCTGAAAATGTGTTGCTGGAGAAGCGCAGCAGGTCAGGCAGCATCCAGGGAACAGGAGAATCGACGTTTCGGGCATAAGCCCTTCTTCATTCCTGAAGAAGGGCTTATGCCCGAAACGTCGATTTTCCTGTTCCCTGGATGCTGCCTGACCTGCTGCGCTTCTCCAGCAACACATTTTCAACTCAGTAAGTGCAGCAGTTTAGTTCATCTGGAATGGTGTAAGTGGGTTGGCATCCTTCAAGTCTGGCAGGGATGTTCAAATTCATCTCAGATTCATTGCAATTTTTTCTCTCTGCTGTCTATTGGTGAAGAAGAGAGTAACTGAGCAGCAGCAGATAGTGTGCAATAAACTGTGTTGTGACTGTGGCAAAAGGAATGCATTGATAATCTCGCCCCATTGCTCTACCAGCCACACCATTAGTATAAATGTTGATCCTGTTGCCAAACTTGTTGATTCCACTCTTTCATCCTGATACCCAGTATAAAAGAAACATTGACCAGTCTTTAACAAACTCAGACATAATCTGTGTATCTGAACAAATTTTTTTGCAGTAACAACTACTGATCAACACTTAAATTACGATCAGGAATTAAAACTGTATCCCCTTAATCCACACACTCAGGCACCCTCACATGACACAAGTCTCTGTGGAGATGACGCATTTTTATTTTTAAAAATGGCAAAAGGGGAAGGAGCAGCTCTTGTGGACCAAAGTTTGAAGCAAAAGATAAAATGTGACTACGTTTCACATCCATAGAATTTCCAGTTGCATGCTTGAATTGCTGACAGCTATAGATTGATAAGAACTGTCAAGTCCTGATTCCAATCCACTTGAATCAGTTTGTTGAGAGTAGTTCACAGTCCACGACAAAAATACCAATATTTGGAAACTCTATTAACTTTTTCATCTCATATGCCTTTACAATACAGAAGGAGGGCATTTTGTCTATTGTTTCTATGATGGTATCAAAGATCTAATTATACTACAGTTTCTGACTCAACCACCCTTTCAGTAAATCAATTCAAGTCTTCCACCATCCTCTGCATGAAAATATTTCTCTATTTCCTTCTTTGCCTTCTACCTTTTACAGTCAATCTGTGCCCCCTCTTTACTGGAATATTATTATTATTGGAATAAGTGCCTTCCTATCCATCCTATCTATGCTCCTCATAATCTTATACACTGAAAACAGATCCCCTCTCCACATTCACTATCCAGGGAAAGCAATCCCAACTTACCCAATCTTTCCCATCACTCAGAAACTCCTCCAACCCTGTTAGCGTCCTGGTAAATCTACTCTGCACCCTGTCTAGTAAAATCACACCTTTGCTATAATGTGGTGACCTGAAGTTTTTCTAAGAAATGGGACTTCAGGAGAGACTGCAGCTTCTGGGAAGTCTTCTCTACTCACTGACAGAACCACAATGAGTACAAACCCCTAGTCTTCCCAAAACAAGAGTTTCTTTCTCTCCAGTAACTACGGCAATAAACCTTGTTTCCATCTCCTTGAAAATTATGACTCTCTGGTCCTTGAAAGCTACTTGATTCCCAGGAAAAACAGCACATATTAAACTTTTCACTTCATTAATTAGCAGGTGGGTGAGAGCTCACAAAGTGTTAAACATAATTTAAAAAAAAACAGGATTCAGAGAATATCCAAATAATTTCATCTCTTCCAGCAACCTACAGATAATTTGTTTATGTAGATTTATAATCCCAATGACTGACAGTTCTTTTTAGTGGAATTACTACTTTTGCAGAGAGAATGCCAGAGAGTTGTTGATATTGCAGGTCACTGAAATGAAGTATCCTCCCATAGACAGAATGGCCAGAATGTGCTCTGCCAAACATTCCAATTAAAGCATATCCAAACAAGCCCTCATCACTGCAATACAGACACTAAAAACTAGCATGTATACCATATTAAAAAGAATAAACAGATTTCTTCGTGTTATCCTTACAATGTTGTATTAATTGTTAATAAGTGTTCTCTAGTGCAGTGAAGTGCACAAAGGGCCATGTAAGTGGGAAATCCAATTTCTTTTAATTGAGTAATTCTAAGATAAGTGTTTGAAGAATGCTTTCTTTTGTCTCCAAGGCTCTGAGTTTCAGATGCAATTGATTTTGGGCTAACTTTGCTCAATTTGCTTCCAGGAAAAGTCTGTTGAAGTATTTGCATTCCACATCCATGAGACAGCAATTTCTGGCATCTTACTATCTGCATAAACTAAAATTAAGTTGACAACTGTGTACATATATTCTGTGGATATTTATGCCCTCCAAGTTGCACCTGTTTCAAGAATATTATGGGCTTATTTACAATTTCTGCAGGACCGTGAGTCTCTTTAGAATATGATAGATAGAAAAATGTGGGATCTTCCTTCAGTTTGTCACAGTTTATCCTAACATTTTTCATTTGAGCGATGTCCTTACACTTTCAGTTCCTCCCTCAGACTGGGCTGGCACAGGAACTGAGCTGATTCGATGTGCTTGGGCCTGCTCTGTATGACAATACTTCACTGTACTTTCCCACTTTATAGTGATGACTACACTTTAAAACAACTCATTGGCGTAAAGCATGTTAGGAGAACCTACGGACATCAAACATGCCAAATAAATGTAAAATCATTCTTTCTTTACATTTCTTTCCAGGTCACTCCAATTTATTTGATCAATGCAGAAATGCATTTCAATCTATCAAATTCTGAGGACAGAATTTTCCATTGCCTTGAGTGGTGTGGGCAATGATGACAAAGTTGAGAGCTTAAGGCAAAAATAGAAATATCAGACTCCTGGCATCAAGAAAAATATTCTGATTCTCCTCAGAGTTTAAATGCTGAGTTCTGAATCTCACCTATGAGTGGCAGCTATGTGATTTCCATAAATATGCACCTCATTATCTTATTTCTATTTAACTCCCAATTCTCCTATCCTTTCCCAATATGAAAGTCAGAGTGGATACCTGGCGGCAGCAGCTTGTGACTTACTTCTTTAGTCCTTCATCTAACTTCACCATTGCCATCATTTCCCTGCATGCTCCATGGACATTCACCTCTTCTATTTTTTGTCCACATGAGTGGGCATTGCCAAACACACAAACCAATCTCACCACATCATCATGGCCGCTTTCAGAGCAACCTGATTTCACTTTAGAGCTCAGGGTCACTTTTGACTTTCATGCATCTGCCAGGTCTCTGTCAGCAGAGACATACGTGCATCTCATGCATTTGCATTGGATGCATCTTAAGGCTCTTAGCTTATTTTCTTGGAATCACTCACTTCTTGTTTACCTGGAAGCTGCCAGGTGCTCTGGCTTTCATTGGTTTTTCAAGTATAGGATCCTCAGTTCTAACTTATAGACTGTAAGCTGCTATGGCTTCCATTGCTGATTAATGTG
The DNA here is from genome assembly GCF_004010195.1 of Chiloscyllium plagiosum. Taxonomy (NCBI): domain Eukaryota; kingdom Metazoa; phylum Chordata; class Chondrichthyes; order Orectolobiformes; family Hemiscylliidae; genus Chiloscyllium; species Chiloscyllium plagiosum. Next base: position 48,144,371 of record NC_057718.1, read on the forward strand.
TAGGCTCTTCAGTTCTGATGTCAGCTTCACTGGCTTGCATTGCTGTCTAATGAAGAGAGAAAGGCAGGGTGCTTGCCATGGTTCAGAAGACTGAATCCTTGTGGGTGGGGGATCATATTGCTGTATGGCACTCTGCTACATCAACCTCACACCTTCTGTCTTGAAGTGCCTGTGACTGTCAGCAAACTTACTGCATGTCCTTTAACCAAATGACCAATCCTTAGTGAAGTGAAGAGGGAGTACCATTAGTCAGGGGTATCTTCTGATTTCAGTTCAGGGTGTGGTCTGTCAAGAGTCCGGGATCAGTGTCCTTGCAGTGGGGGGATTGGGCCACGCTGAGTTCCACTGGCCAAGTGACCAGTCCAGGATTGCACATTAGTTGGAGTGCTGGGGAGATACAATTATGAGGATTGCACTGTTCTCTGTGCCCTCAAGTCAATCCAGATGGTGGGCAATGGACAATTTGGGCGTATTTGAGTATTAGTATAGCTTGCAGAGTTCTGGGAAAGTACGAAGCTCAAAACTAGGGTTGGAGTTCATTGATAGTCGATTATAGTGACAGCAATTGAAGATAGGAGGGTAGGATACCATAGTATATAAGAGGGACAGGAAGCTGGGTGGGGATGTAGGTGGCAGGGAGTTGTCACCCTGAGGAGAGTGTATGACCAACAAAGACATAGCAATTTGCAAAGCCATGGATTCAGTGACTAATTTGGGAATGTTACCACTTATATTAGGAGTTGAATGGAAAGGGGATACTGTAAGGTCATCAGGGACACAGAGACAGTAACACAAGAGCAAAGCAGAATGACGGGGGAGGATTATCATTTATCTCAGTTGGGGTTTGCCAGTAACTCACAGTGACACAAAGCTGCCATCTTTGCACTAAACTCAACGTTGCAAAAAATGAAACAAAATTGCTGCCACAGAATGCAGAGTGGGCAGAATAAGTTACTGGTTTTCCCCTGAGGGACAGAATATAATTCTTTGCATGTGAAGCACTGCTCGGGGCAACTATATTAATCATCCATTCAAAAATCATTCTTTTGTCAACAATTAACATTTAAAATTAACACCTCAAGCAATCATGATCATTACATATTTTACATCAATTGGCTCCCTGTCATGCCAGATACACAAAGCTATGTCGACACAAACTTAAATGCACTTACTATTAATGCTTCCATCATTGGTTAGTCTTCAATGTTCAGGCAGCTAGTCAACAGCTATGTGGCCCTGAAATGCTTGAGCATCCTGTAGGACAGTGTTAAATCTGCGAGAGGCAGCACTTTGTACAGCCTGTCTTAGCAGGTCACTGAGCAGTGAGGGACAGTCGAGCTGTGAACTTCTCATTGAATACCTGCCAGCCTGGAATGGCAATACGTTTCCATGAAAAGCTGAAGGAGGGAATAAACGTGACCTGCAGTGCTGTGTGAATCACCATTGTTTCTGTGCTCTCATTAACAAGGTGGGTGTAAGTGTGGATGGTCAATGCAGGGCAAATGCTAACACAGCCCCTGTGCATTCCCTGTTGTCTACAATAAAGTGCAATTTCTTGACTGCAGTTAACAGTATCATGGTCCAAGGGTCCCTGGTTACTGGGATCTTTTGCTTGTGAAAGATGAGCAATGTTTGGCCATTATAACTTCCTTCATCCTTGGGATGTTTGAGGAAGTTGCTCAGCTCTCACATGGGTGTAACTTCAGCAGGTCTTACAGCAAAAAAGGGACTGGAGCAGGAATTTAAGAGTGTAGATGAGTATATACTTACAGAAATATAAGATTATTTATAATGATATGTCACCCATGATGTCTATGTTCCCCAATATGATTTTTTCTTTGTGTCCCTCTCACTATGTAAAAGTACAATCCCTCTGCCTACAGTAGGGTTGGAAAGAGTCTGCTCTGGAGTTGGCCCTGATGGCCTGGAAGACATGGCTGGTCATCCATGAGGGCATTTGTGCCAAAAGGCAGAGGCATGATGAAATTTACCTGACCCTCCTCAGCTTGGACCTTTTCAGGTTTTGACATTGCAGGCAGTGGGACATGGAGGGCCGGGCACCTCTGAGACGAGGCTTCTGGGGTGCTTGTGTGCAGCTCATCCTCCCTCTTGGTACCTACTGCTCCACCCAGTCTCCCTCAGAGGAAGGAGCAAGGATGAGGTCCCTTGACATTTCTAGCTTTGTTACTGCTGCTGTAACATCTATGGCTGGAATGATGGAGTACATGTCCGTGCACATATCCAATTGTAGCCAAGTACTGCACGGAGACATGTATGTGTTGGAGCCAACATGGAACTGATAATCTTGGTGGATTTCTCCATCCTTTGATCCAGCTAACTGACTGCCTTTGACAAACCTGTCTACTATTCCCCACCCTAGGGAATAAACTATTCCTATTCACCTTATCTATACCACTCATGATTTTATAAATCTCAATAAGGTCACCCCTCAACCTCCTACACCCCTGTGAGAAGAAACTCCAACCTGTTCAACCTCTCCTTATAACTCAAACAGTTAATGGGATCTGCAAGTTTGATCACCGTTATCATATGCTGAACTAACTTTCCTAGAAGTTTAATTTTCTGTTGTGTTTGTATTACTTGATGTGCTCAAAATTTGGCCACAGTATTATGAACGGGCACTTGCTATTCTTGCTTTAATTTAAAGGAATTCTGTTGTGATTAATTTTCTATTTTAATCTATACGTTTGTTCTATGATATTAAATTAGATTACTTACAGTATGGAAACAGCCCTTCGGCCCAACAAGTCCACACCGACCTGCAACCCACCCAGACCCATTCCCCTACATTTACCCCTTCATCTAACACTACGGGCAATTTAACTTGGCCAATTCACCTAACCAGCACATTTTTGGACTGTGGGAGGAAACCAGAGCACCCGGAGGAAACCCACGCAGACACGGGGAAAATGTGCAAACTCCACACAGAGAGCGGGAATTGAACCGGGTCTCTGGCGCTGAGGCAGCAGTGCTAACCACTGTGCCACCATGCTGCCCACTGATATATGATATTAATTTTGCTTATATCGTTATTTTTCTCTTTATTCCTTTTTTGCATTAAAGTTTCAAAATCTGGAGCATTTAATTGACTATTCTGACCTAATTGCTGCCGTGGAATCAGAATCACAGCACGGTAGGCAATGTCTCTGTCACTGCTGCTCACATAATTTTCATTTTTAACCTGTGATTCTAGTTTACAGTTTCTTTTCTTTTTATACACTGCATTAAATAAAACTCTGTACATAAAATTGAAAGTGTTGCAGAAACTCAGCGATTCTTGCAGTATCTGTGGAGAGAAAAACAGAGTTAACATCTCAGTTTTGACAAGAACTGTTCTGTCCATGACACTCTGGTCTCCTATATTGTGTTATGACATTGTGGTGAATCCCTCTGATAACTAAACTAAACACACAGAAAAGCTCAGGAGCAAGTGAGGACTGCAGATGCTGGAGATCAGAGTTGAGAGTGTGGTGCTGGAAAAGCACAGCAGGTCAGGCAGCATCCGACGAGCAGGAGAATCGGTGATTCGGGCATAAGCCCTTCATCATTCCTGAGATACTTTGATCGAGAGTGTTTCAATGTTTTGGGTCTCTCTCATGACTTTCAAAATGCCTGCATTTTTTATATCCCCAACATCAATTGTCTCATTGGTTTGATATTGGCAGAACAATAAATTCAAACTTAATTGGGTTTTAGTATCCTGGGGCATAATTTAAACTGTTTGGTTAAATTTGAATTGCTGTCAAAATGGCAACCAATTCAGGTATCTATTTCACAGCCAAGTGTTACATATTTTCAATTTTCCAGTATAAACTGAGACTGTTATCTAGTTATATGAGACAGGTGCTTGTAATCTCTCAGTGCAGAACAGCATTCACTCTCTCTTAAAGGTGCAGTCCACATCTTCAGCTTCATAGTAGGTGTCACGTCTAACACTTCCTCATCCTATACCTCCCCCATGGAAATGCAGAAGTTTTAACACTTGTCTATTCAGCTCCTCCCTCCTCACTGTCCAATGACCTTAACACACGTTTTAGATGAACCAATGTTTTATGTTCCGGACTACTGGTCGGTCCGTGGCGGGTGGACTCTCTGCCAGAGGAGTTATGGGGGTTCAGCTGGAGTACCACCCATCTCCTCTACCTGGGGGTCTACCTCAGCCCGGCTGAGGAATCCTGGCCGGCCAACTGGCAGGAGCTGGAGGCCAAAGTCTCGGCTCACCTAGGCCGCTGGACAGGACTGCTCCGAGTGCTATCTTACAGGAGTCGAGTGCTGGTCATAAACCAGCTGGTGGCCGCCATGCTGTGGTACCGGCTGGTCACTTTGGTCCCTCCTCCTGGCTTTGTCGCTGACATCCAGAGAACGTTGGTCGACTTCTTCTGGGACAAAAAGATGCACTGGGTCGCTGCGCAGGTTCTGAGTCTCCCTATTGAGGAGGGCGGTCAGTTGCTGGTGTGCGTCCACCTTCAGACCTTGCGGCGATACCTTTACGTCGAGCCTCCTCCTAGGTGATGCGCCCTGGCGACGTATTTTTTCCGCCAGGTGCGTAACCTCAACTACGACACGCAGCTCCTGTTCGTCGACCGTGACGGTTTGGAGGTCGCCCTCAAGACGCTGCCTGTCTTTAACCAGGACCTGATCACTGTCTGGAACATGGTCGAATCGCGCCGCGCCTATCCTCCGGCTGGAGTAGCGGCTGTCGTCAGGGAGCCGTTGCTCAGGAATCCACACCTCCGCACTCGTGGGTTCGAGTGGCTGTCGGAGGGGAGGGCCGTGGCGGCGAGGGTGACCAGGGTCGGGGACGTGCTGGGTGCCGGGGGCCTGGGCTGGACGCTGCCACAGGACATAGCTAGCAGGGCAGCGGTAGACGTCCGGTATGTGGCCACTACCATCCGACGCCTTAAAATGGTGGTGCTCGGACCCGACGTAGTGCACCAGTTGGAGGACGCTCAGGTGTGCGGTGGGATCCCGTCCGCGCTCACCCCAGCCTGGACGGAATTTCACATTGGCCCCAAGGTCCCGTACTTCCCGCGGGAGCCTGTGCCCCACAACCTGAGCCGCCTCCGGAATTTTAATTTTGTCTCTTTTAAGGATGTAAAAAGGAGGGCCCTGTATAGACTGCTGCTGCACACCGTCCACCTCTTCTCCCTCATCCACCGTCCGGACACGCCTTGGCGTGCCCATTTGCCACCGGGTGGTGGGGATCCCCAGTGGAGTGCTCTCTACGCGGGAGTCCTCCCCCTTTCTCTCGGGGATCTGGGGTGGAGGGTGCTGCATGCAGCAGTCCCCTGCAACCGCAGATTGCAGTGGTTCACGGACTCCCAGCCCAAATGCTTGTTCTGTGGCGCTGTGGAGTCCATGGACCACGTGTATATTGGGAGTGGGTGTTTGCACTCCCTTTTTGATTATCTGAAAAACCTCCTCCTCTGCTTTTGGTTGCACTTCAGTCCCACGCTCCTGATCTTCGGGCACCCGGTACGGAGGAGGGAGGGCAGGTCTGAAGACCTCCTCGTGGGTCTGCTCCTGGGCCTGGCCAAACTGGCCATAAACAGGTCCAGGCAGCGGGCCATGGAGGGGGTGGTTAGGGCCGACTACCTGCC
>NC_057718.1:48152264-48176124 GCF_004010195.1 Chiloscyllium plagiosum
TACTCTATGCCACTCTCTCCCACCCCCACCCTCCTCTAGCTTATCTCTCCACGCTTCAGGCTCTCTGCCTTTAGTCCTGATGAAGGGCTTTTGCCCGAAACGTCGATTTTGCCTGTCCTCGGATGCTGCCTGAATTGCTGTGCTCTTCCAGCACCACTGATCCAGAATCTGGTTTCCAGCATCTGCAGTCATTGTTTTTACCTTGTTTTAATCCAGTATACTGCGTTTGTTTTTCACAAAGTTGTCTCCTTTACAGTGATGTACACAAATGTAGACTGGGTGATTGCTTCTGCTCTGTTTGTAAGAGTGACCCCAACCTTCCAGTTGCTTGTCATTTCAATAAAGCACCTTGCTCCTTTGCCAACACTTCCATCCTGGGCCTGCTACAATGGAGCTCAGTGATAGCTGGAAGGACAATTGTCATTTTTTGAGAAGGCACTTTACACCCCCAACCCTGAGTGTGTCTTGTTAATATCTTATGACTTTGCTGTCAGCAGAATGGACCCATTTTTTTCCATTACATGCCTTGAGAGTAAGAGTTGAGTTGAGACACCATTTTATGTCTCTATCTGTCCTTCATCAATATTAATACCACCTTTATCTTTTGCACCCTCATCCTTAGTTCCACTCCTCCTTCTCTTTCAACAGAATAAAAACCATCCATTTTCTAGCCCCTTCCAATTCCAAAGATGAGTCATTTGGACTTGAAAGATCAGCTCTATTTCTCTCTCCCTACACACTGCCAGATTTGTTGTGTTTCTCCAGTTATTTTTCTGTTTTTATTTCAGATTTTCAGTATCAGCAATATTTTATTTCTATTCCCATAATTAAATTTTGTTTTGGACTTCCTTTATTTGCATTTTCCCTTTTGTCTTCCTGGATTGACCCTACATTTTTAAAACCATCTTATTCTGGCAATGTCTTCCTGCTTCCTTATTGCCTTTTGGCACACAACATGCTTTATTTTCGAAGCTGTTCATTATGTTTCCTTATTATTTTTCTTCTGTCTTATTAATTTAAATGTTCCCCACTCCCACAATTCAATTCAAATTCCCAATGGACTTATTGAAAAATTTCAAGGAATTTTTAAATCAATGATACTAATCAAATATAAGCCTTGGAATATTTTGATTTAAAGCAAAATCTCTCTGAGGTCTTCCCAGCTGTTTTTGCTGCTTTGTTGCACTTTGTACAGAGTATAATCTCAAACACTTGAATAGCACACTATTGCAAAATGTCTTGAACACCTTCAGGTACCTAGAGGCTTTGCATTCCTTTAGTGCTTGCGTTCTTTCCTTTAGGTTCCACATCGGCAGTCTTTCCTGAATATTTTAAAAGTGAGATTTAAATTGCAATAGTGGTGAGGGGGGCACAGCAGGAAAACCAATCTAGTCCAGTATAGTGGATTGTCGGAATTTTAGGTTTGAAAAATTACCTTTTGAAAAGTGCCAACATTACTCAACTTTGAATTCTTATTTTCTCATCTTTAATTCCTGGCTAACATATTTAACGATAAGGGAGTTTTACCAGTCACAAATGTCTTCGAGGAGAAAGTGAGGACTGCAGATACTGGAGATCAGAGCTGAAAATGTGTTGCTGGAACACATTCCAGCAACACATTTTCAGCTCTGATCCCTGCTGCACTTTTCCAGCAACACATTTTCAGCTCAGTCACAAATGTCTGTAATGCTCACATCATCATAAATAAAAAAGGAAAATTATCCTTATCTGTGAAAATATATGAACTTTTTGAAAGCTGGACTGCTTGCTTATTATCCAAAGAATTGAAATAAAATGTTTACTCATTTTGAGCAAAGGTATCTGAATAAATGTAATGCTGTTGAAATCACAGGAAGTTTTAGGAGTTTAAAAAGAAAAGTCTTTCCTCTGATCAAATGATTATATCCACTGCTTCCAGCACATCCCTAAATCCAATTTCTTTCCAAAACGTTATCAAACTGTCTGTTTAATCATTAGTATGATTTGCTTCACTGCATTATTTCACTGCATTATTTCTTCACTGGGAACTTTACTCAATGAGCTTGGGTTGTGCTTCAACTCAAATTTATTCTGGAAAGGAGAAATTACATTTCTAAAAAAAATTCACTCTCCTGTATAAATACTGATGAAGCTAAGGATAAGTCACTGCTAATGAGATTGGAGGAATTGTTTTTTTCCATTACAAAAAGAAGGTTAAGAGTGAATCTAATACTGGTATACACATAAATTTAATGTCATCAAAAGATTGAAAGAAGAAACTTGGACAAATATTTGGAATAGGCTTTTGTCACATAACATGATATCAAATATAAAATAGCAGCAGAACTTAAACAGAACAATATCTATGACATGAGACCAAACTGAAGGGAGCTATTAAATTGATCATTTCAGTTCAACAATTGCTGATAAGGACAAAATACGTGGTACAATCTGGTGAAAAGTGGTGAACCACTCCCTTCTTTTCAAAGTTGTTGGTTGGCTGCAACAAAGTTTAAGTTCTTTTGAGTACAAGGCTATATCATTCTCCAATTCAAATGTAATTAACCAAGGATCCTTAGATAGCAGCTTTCAAACCCACCACCACTTCCATCCAGAAGGACAAGGGAGACAGATACCTGGGAACACCACCACCTGCAAGTTCCCCTCTTGGCCTCTCAGCACCCTGACTTGGAAATATATCACCTTTCCTTCACTGTTACTGGGTCAAAATCCAGGAATTCCCTCCCTAAGAGCATTGTGGGTCCAATCTACAGCACGTGGACTGCAACGATTCGAGAAGGCAGCTCACCACCACCTGTTCCATGATGTCTAGGGACAGGCAATAAATACTGGCCAGCCACTGACCACGAATTTAAAAATATAATTTTCACTGCAAGCAGTTAAAGAACCAATCACAAAATGTTCTTAAATTTTTATGTATTTTGTAAATTGAGATATGTCAGTGATCAGAACAATGGCAGAGTAAACTAACTGCAGACAACTTTAAAGTGAGACAAAAAGGAAGATTCATCGCCTCTTGTGATTGAATGTCTCTTGTGTTTTTTTGTGACCAGAACTGGATGCAATTTTGAAGGTGATGTTTAGACAGAGCACAACATTTGATCACAACCTTCCCTGATGTATATTGGCTTTGTAGGCTAACATCACAGTGGCATTATTGTTGCTGCTCTGCAAGTGTTTGGTGTGTTTTGTACTCAATCCAGGACTCTGTGAGCTTCATTCCTAGCTATTTTAGCAGCAATCAGTCAATTCACCTGTTATTTTCAGAATAATCTGCACTTGATGAATAAAACTAAAATCCCAACAGTCAAATAAAATTGTTAGAGATGTTTTAGACAGTGCAGAAGATTAACACAAGTAGGCAATCTGTCTACAGTCACCAGCAGGAGGCTCATTAGGGACAAGGATCATCACCAGTCAGGACTGATCTTAAAACTGAGTTCATGTGACAGAGGGTTTCCTTACACATTCATGCCTTTCTTGAAATGCACCTATTTGGACATTTTTTTTATCTACAGGGGTTCATTCACACTGACTTAGGAGGTGTCAAGTGATTAGATTGGCACAAAGCCATGGGAACCAAAACTATTTTCTTTGAATTTTTAAGCTGAGTTCATCCCTTCTATTTTATTCGTTTTCTATTCTTAGGTAAACAGTTGCTTCTATGAAACACCTTGGGAATTTTTAAAATAAATATTTTTATTGAGAATTCTTTTCTTTTCAAAATTATAAAATTACAAAATTACAAAATATGTAACAATCTAAGAGTATAACAACAAGTACAATGAACCAACTACTACCCTGCTTGACAAAACAAATCAAAACTACACTCACTACAAATCACCAAATAATTAAATAAACTACACCACTCAGCACAACCCCACCTAAGCTCCCAACCTCCTGGACCATTAGTTATTATACCTGTATTTCATTCAGATTCTTCCTCTCAGGATACAAGCTTGCCCAACCTAATCATCATGGCTAAACAAAAGCCTTAATTAATATGGCCGACAAATCTGATTCTAAGTAGTTCAAAAAGGGCTGCCACATCTTATGGGAAAGTTCCATTTTCTGGTGCACCATGTTTGTAAGGAAATCACAGGGATGTGTTCTATAACTAATCTACGCCATCCCAGCAGGCCCAGAGGGTTCTCGGACACCCAGCTCATCAAACTGTCCTTCCTCGCACAATAATTGAGAATGTTAAATAGCTTTTTCCCATGTACATATAAGGATAATAAATTCAGCAGGCACAGGAGAAGGGTTTACTTTGACTTCAGTCCCCAGGACCCCCTCTATGACTCCTGCCACAGTGCTCCAGGGCTTGCGAAGCTTGTGGCATGACCACAAACAGTGGGTCAGGGTACTTACATCTATTTTGCACTTGGGCACATTGCAAATGCTCTCTTTTTGAATTTCGCAAGCTGGTCTGGGGTCAGATAAACCTTGTGAAGGACCTTCTACTGCATGGCATGTGTTCTGTTGCAGATCGAGATCTTTCTCACGTTCTCCCAAATGTCCTTCCATGCTAGCGGGTTTTGAGAAGATTTGTAGCTCAGGTTGGAAGGACACCACTTCGACTGGGACAATACATCCATTCTAGGACAAGCCAAACAAAGACACACACAAGAATTCCTAGAAGCATGGCATTCCAACCGGAACTCTATCAACAAACACATTGAGTTAGACCCCATCTACCACCCCCTGAGAAAAGGAACAGGAAGAGACTTCACCACAGGAAAAACATCACCACAGGAAATGACATCACCAACCCAAAGAAACCCAAACATATAAATGGAAAGCAGGAATTTTCAGCATTGCTTCGTATGAGGTCCACTGAAGATGTTACCTAGTAAGGTAACGAAACGTCTGGAAATTAACCTTTCAGCTCAGCGAGTAAACCTACATTCATGTCCTCCCATGTCTCTGAGAAGATCTTGAGTCCCAACTCTTGCTCCCAGACCTCACATAGTCGCTCAATATCTTTCAAGGCAACACATCCCAGTAGGTAGTAAAGGATGCTAATTGAGAGAGTGCCTGTAGCCTGAAGCACTCCCCTCTCTGTGTCAGACCTACAAGCATTGATCAAAAGCGTAGTCTCTGTTTGGATAAAGTCCCTAACCTGAAAGTAGCAAAAGAGGTCTCTGCTGGGCAATCCATACTTGCGACTCATTTAGTCATAGAACATCATAACTTTCCCCTCAAACAGGTCTCCCAGACAGGAGACTTCCCTGGATACCCATAGTTTAAATCCAGAATCCATCAACCCTGGCTGGAATCCTGGCATTCCACCAAGGGAGTGAGGAAGGAGGTTTTAGATAAACTGCCTTGGCTCTGTCGCATCGCTCTCCATGCTTTGACCATATCAATAATGATTGGATTCCAACAATATTCCATGACTGTCCTCGTCTTATCCATAAACAACAGATTAATAAGGGAGCACTTTGCCTGGGAGGCCTCACTATCCAACCATATTAACCTCAGGTTCTCACAAGCTTAGTCATTCAAAAAGGATAGAAGGGAGCTTATTTGATATCTCTTAATATCTGGAAAGTCTACCCTCCCCCAATCCCTGGGGTAATTGCAATTTGACAATCTTAGAGGCCGCCTGTGACGCCACATAAAAGAACCGAGCCAGCCACTGAGTCTCCGTTATGTTTGCCTGGACAACATCAGAGGGAGCATTCACATGGGATATAGAAAACAAGGAAGAACATTCATTTTGATGAGGGCTACTCAACCTAACCAAGATGAGTGCTTCTCATTGTTGAAGACCTTGTCTTATCTTGTCAAGCAAGTGTGCAAAATTAGCCTTATATAGCTGGTCAAAGGTAGGTGTAACAAAAATAACTAGGTAAAGAAAACCACCTGGCGACCACCTGAAGGGGAATCGCAATTCACTTCAATATCAGGTATTCCCTCAAGACCCCCCACTGGCATAGCTTCTGACTTTGCAAAATCGGTGTTATTTCTCGAGAAAGGGCCAAATAAATTAACGCATGGGGCACGGAAACTGCTGGATTTGATAAGAAGAGGAGAACATCATCCGTGTATAATGTGATCTTGTGCGCCCTTGATCCCACTTCCGGGGCAACTACATTGTGGTCTTTCTGGATAGCCTCTGCCAGCGGCTCAATCACCAATGTAAACAATAGTGTTGAAAGGGGACAGCCTTGCTGGCTGCCCCTACCGACACTAAAGTTACTGAATCTTACACCATTGGTGAGAACCGCTGCCATAGGATCACTATACAGGATCTCCACCCATCTGGTAAAGACCCCACCTAAACCGAACTGTTCCAAAGTTTAAAAAAGATATGGCCATTCCACCCGGTCAAATACCTTCTCTGTGTCTAGGGAGACCAACAAGCTCTGAACCAATCGCTGCTGACACACTTGGACCAGATTCAATAATCTTCTAATATTATTAGAGGACCTACGGTCCTTTATAAAACCCATCTGGTCCTCCTTTACAATATAGGGCGACACCTGCTCCAATCTCAAGGCAAGTGTTTTGGACAAAATTTTAAAGTCCCAATTTAACAGCAAAATGTGCCTATACGAGGCACAGTCCTCCAGGCTCTTCCCTTTCTTGAGAATGAGAGAGATACTGGCCTTTCTCAGAGAGTGGGGGAAGCAGTCCTGACTGTACAAATAATTGTTCATGCCCACATCGACCCTGACAGGATATTTGTAAATTCTTTGTAGAATTCCCTCGGGAGACCATCAGGGCTGGACGCCTTCCCACTTTGGAGTTGTCTCATTGCCTCCTGTATCTCGTGCATTGTCAAGGTGGCGTTAAGGAGAGACGCCTGTTCTGAAGTCACACCTGGGAGGCCTAGGTTCTTAAAAAAGAACTCCGTCTGAACCAGCCTAACCTCACAGCCTTCCGACCGATATAGTGCAGAATAAAATTTCCGAAATGCTGCATTCATCTTTTTGGAATTGTAAGTAAGAATCCCAGTGCCCTCTCTGATTGATGTAATGGATTGAGAGGCACTCTTTTTCCTAGCCAGATATGCCAGGTATTTGCCTGGTCTAACGCCATGCTCAAACAGCCTTTGTTTCACGAAAGAGAATTCTCTTTTTGCTTTCTGACTGAGTTCAAAGTAGCCCGGAGAGCTGTGACTCACTCCTCAGATGCTGCCTGACCTGCTGTGCTTTTCCAGCACCACTCTTATCTAAACGTTAGTCACTGATGGCCTATCAAAATATGCTGTCTCAGCTGCCTTCAACTGGGCCTTGAGCAGATGCTGCTGCTCTCCCTTCTGTTGCTTAGCAGTCTCCTAAAAGATAGATGGGTTACTGGCTGTGCCCAAATTGATAGCCAAGAACACTTTAAACTCATTCAAGAAGTACGCAACAAACTTACTGTCCTTGAGAATGTAAGGATCCATTTACCAATGCTACGAGCCTATTCCATTGTCCTTAATCTTAACCTCCAAATATATTGCTGCATGGTCGGAAATGGCTATGTTTCCAATTTTACAGGACATCACTGAGCTCAAAAAAACTGATGGGGCTAGAAAAAGGTCAATCCTTGTATAACACTTGTGCAGATTAGAGAAAAAGGTGAAGTCCCTACTTGCAAGGTAAAGACATCTCCAAACATCCACCAGCCCCAATTCCATGCATAAGTCCACCAATTCTTTAGACAGCAGAAAGATACCTGGGGAACCTTGGGCACCCTATTCACTGTTGGATCTATGAGGTGATTAAAATCTTCCCCTATGATAGTGCGTCACATTCAAGGGTAATCAATTTAGAAAGTGCATCAGTCAGGAATTTGAGGGGATGTGCTGAGGGGCAGTAAACATTCAAAATGCCATACTCCTCACTGTGTACTAAAGCTTTAAGGATCGCAAACTGCCCATATTCATATTAATTTGATCTAATAACGTAAATGGGAGATTCTTCTGAACGAGTATAACCACTCCTCTACTCTTAGTGGTAAAGGACGATAAAAACACCAAATCAAACCCCACCCTGCAGCTTTAGATGCTCCTTATCATCAAGGAGGGTTTCTTGCAATAGGGCAATATCAACCCTCTCCTTCCTAAGACTCAAAAATACTTTTTTTCTCTTGATTTGTGAGTTACTCCCCTTAATGTTCCAGGTGCACCATTTAAAAAAAAAGTAGCCATACCATTCTAAAACAGCCCTTGAACCCCTAAGAGGAAGAACCCTACTCACAATGCACAGAGTGCAAATAATTAGAGACTCATAGAGCCTAAAAAATACATATACTAAAACTACAATAACATAACTTTCAAAAACTACATCTACTATGAACCAATAAACTGATCCAATTACAATATACAAAATACACTTGATGGAAGACTCTACCCCCTGCCCATAGCGGGCACTTACACTACCCACAAACACTTCCGTAGCCCTTCCAGCTGGATCCGCACCCTACATCCAGGCAAAGAATAGAAGACACATAAATATTATGAACAAAGAAATTAAAAGTGGGCATTTCACCCATCTCCCTCATACATTAACCTCAATCATCACTGGAAGAAATCCAACAACACTTTCCAGGATATAATTGTAAAGGGAAAGAATAGAGAAAAAAAGGATAAAATTAAAGGAAAGAAAAGAGAACCAATATTATCCACATTACTTGGACCATTCAGTCTACTTCAAAGAATCCAAAAAGTTCTTTGCTTTTAAATACAAGCACGGACCCTTTATGGCTAAAACAGAGCACTGCCGGGTACCTTATGGAGTATTGAAAATCCAGATCCCTCAATCTCTTCTTTACCTCATCGAAGGTCTTCCTCTTGTGGATCATGGCAACAGAAACGTCTCGAGAAAAACATAATCTTGGATCCCTTATAAAACAGGACCTGTGGATCCTTCCCCAATAATCTGGGCACTTCTAATATCTTTTGTTTGTCCCTATAGGTTTGGAATCGTACTAGGACCAGGCAGGGGCACTGGTCTGAACCACATCCCAGTGAACTCTGTCTATTCTCACCCAGCCCACCTAGGCCTCCCAGCCCAGAAAGTGCGGCAGGGCTGGAGTGGAGCGGGATGGGGGCCAGTGGTCGACCTGCTCCACTAAGGCCTGTACCTGCTTCTCCAGGGCCTGGATCTATCCCATCGAGGATTTGGCCGCGATTTCTGACTTGGTGGTCTACCACTCGACCTCCACCACTCGCTTCCCGAGATTCTGCATCTCCTGTTCATGCTTTTGCAGCAGGGCCGAGATCAGTTCCAGCCTGGCGCGGTTCTCTTCCATTTATGTTTCGATTTTTTCTCGAAGTTTCACGAACTCTGAAGCCAGGCCTTGCTGATCAGGTAAGTCCAATGGGGTTTCAATGGAGGCCAATACTGCGGCCGTGGGTGTTTCCATTGCTGTAGGGGAGTGCCCTGCTTGCTGTGATCTATGTGGCCCTTTGCCTTTAGTCATCTTCTCTTAACACAAAAAATAAAGATATGTAGCTATTCTACTGACTTTAAACTACACATTTTTTCTAAAACAGCTGAGATGGGGAGGGTAAAAGCACCACTTTGCCCAAGTTATGGTGCAGAGCTCAGCAGGGCAGATCGCTGGTAGATCGCTGCCACCTTGCATCCCACTGGGATGTTATTTTTAAGGTTGTTTTAATGCATAAGTTGGTGTTATTGTTGTTAGTCTATCACAATAATGTCTTGGTACCTTATTTGTTCATTTTAACTTCATTTCACATTCTATTTAAACATAGATGGTCAGGTCTGCTTCCACTTCTGCTTCTGCAGTCTTCGTTTCCTTTTCTAAACAGGATTGCTCAAGAATATTTTCCTATCAGCACTTAGTCAGAGGAATGTGGTCACTTGTACATAACTGAACTCAGCTAATTGATTCTCTTCACTAACTCATCAATCATGTTATATATTCTTGTCAGATCATCTAACCCACCCGGATACATTTTCTTACTTTCAAATACAGCTGAATTAATTCTCTATCAGATGAACTCAACTTTCTCGTGATAATTATCCTGTAGTCTTGTGACATGAAAATCCTTTCAGAAAAAGTGCAGGAAGCACAATAGTTTTTAAAAGGGAAGTGGATAAATATTTTAAAATAACTAAAAGGTTGTGGAGAAAGGGTAGTGACTGGGACTCTGTGGGTTTGATCTTATGAAACATTGTTACTGGCACAATAGCTCAATGACTCCTTTTCTGTACTATCCTAGGATTAGTGAATTTAATCAGTTAATTCTGGGTTTGAAAACTATTAGATAGAACTGTGTATTGTAGAGCTCATTAAAAAGAACAGAGAGTGATTGCAAGCCAATAGAATTGTATTAAATAGAATTTAGAACTGGTTTATTGTCATGTGCACTCAAGTACAAAGTACAGGAATATAGTGAAATGTGTGCAATGTCACCACCCAATGTCGCCACCTTAGGTATAAAGTACTTAGGTACAAATCTTACCTAATAAAATAGATTAGGTACAAAAATAGAGAAAAGCTAAAAGTTCTACATTATGTTTCTTCATAGCTCCACTCTAGCCCTATGAGCACTGGCCATCTGCTCTACTCCAGCCCTGTGTGCACTGGCCATCTGCTCCACTCCAGCCCTGTGTGCACTGGCCGTCTGCTCCACTCCAGCCCTGCATGCACTGGCCATCTGCTCTACTCCAGCCCTGTGTGCACTGGCCATCTGCTCCACTCCAGCCCTGCGTGCACTGGCCATCTGCTCTACTCCAGCCCTGTGTGCACTGGCCATCTGCTCTACTCCAGCCCAGCGTGCACTGGCCGTCTGCTCCACTCCAGCCCTGCGTGCACTGGCCATCTGCTCCACTCCAGCCCTGCGTGCACTGGCCATCTGCTCCACTCCAGCCCTGCGTGCACTGGCCATCTGCTCCACTCCAGCCCTGCGTGCACTGGCCATCTGCTCCACTCCAGCCCTGCGTGCACTGGCCATCTGCTCCCTGTGAACACTGGCCATCTGCTCCACTCCAGCCCTGTGAACACTGGCCATCTGCTCCACTCCAGCCCTGCGTGCACTGGCCGTCTGCTCCACTCCAGCCCTGTGTGCACTGGCCATCTGCTCCACTCCAGCCCTGTGTGCACTGGCCGTTTGCTCTACTCCAGCCCTGTGAGCACTGGCCGTCTGCTCCACTCCAGCCCTGTGTGCACTGGCCATCTGCTCTACTCCAGCCCTGTGAGCACTGGCCCTCTGCTCTACTCCAGCCCTGTGAGCACTGGCTGTCTGCTCTACTCCAGCCCTGTGATCACTGGCCGTCTGCTCTACTCCAGCCCTGTGTGCACTGGCCGTCTGCTCCACTCCAGCCCTGTGAGCACTGGCCGCCTGCTCCATTCCAGCTCTGTGAGCACTGGCCGCCTGCTCTACTCCAGCCCTGTGTGCACTGGCCGCCTGCTCCATTCCAGCCCTGTGAGCACTGGCCGCCTGCT
Organism: Chiloscyllium plagiosum; assembly: GCF_004010195.1. Taxonomy (NCBI): domain Eukaryota; kingdom Metazoa; phylum Chordata; class Chondrichthyes; order Orectolobiformes; family Hemiscylliidae; genus Chiloscyllium; species Chiloscyllium plagiosum. The sequence goes on from NC_057718.1 coordinate 48,163,674, forward strand.
CCATTCCAGCTCTGTGAGCACTGGCCGCCTGCTCTACTCCAGCCCTGTGTGCACTGGCCGCCTGCTCCATTCCAGCCCTATGTGCACTGGCCATCTGCTCCAATTTAGCCCTGTGACCACAGGCCGCCCGTTCCTCTCCGGCCCTGTGACCACTGACCGTACCACTCCACTCCAGCCCTGTGATCACTGGCCATCCCGCTCCAGTCCAGCCCTGTGACCACTGGCTGTCTGTTCCACTCCAGCCCTGTGACCACTGGCTGTCCCGCTCCACTCCAGCCCTGTGACCACTGGCCGTCTCGCTCCACTCCAGCCCTGTGACCACTGGCCATCTGCTCTGCTCCAACCCTGTGACCACTGGCCATCCCACTATACTCTGCTCCAACCTTGGCCATCCTGCTATACTCCAGCCCTGTGACCACTGGTCATTCCACCATACTCTGCTCTGGCCCTGTGACCACTGGCCACCCCACTCAGCTTTGGCGTATTGATCAGGCCCGCTGATCGCTAGCCATCCTGTTCTACACCGGCCTGCTGACAGTCCCGCTCTGGGCTCTGCAGTATCGCTACTTTCTTCACAAGCCAAGGTAGGTTAAAACAATGTATAAATTGAAACAGAGAAGTGGACAGAAAGGACGAGCCCCGGGCTGAGCCTGGACACTATTTAACCCACCACCGCCATCTTGAGGGATAATATTGTGGGTTACAGTGAACATCCAACAATTTTATACAAGTTAGCTACGATGTTTTAAATTTCATCTGGCTGAACATTTGACCTTAGGGAGGATATGAATCCAAGATTCATACTGGATCAATAATCCCACCTCCAAAATAAAAAAAATTACTTATTACATTGAAAATGGTAATTATGCCCTTTGACTAAAAGGCAAGGATACAATTTGCTGCCTTCTGACACACAATGCTATAAAATTGATAATGATTTTTCTACTGTATTCAAGGTAAATGATTTATAAATCTTTATGTGCTAGATTAGGTGATCAGAATTCAGACCTACTCCATGTGATAGAGTGACCCAGGCGGATAGTTTGACCCAGTGCTGAACAAAAATTCAATACACAAGATAAAAACTTAGCTGATATTTTATATGAAAGACATTTCATAATGGACTTTCTGCTTTCCGACTAATTCAACTATTTAAAATATTTGTGACTATCCAATGAACAGTGATTACTGCATAGTGACAAAACAGATTTTCCTTTACTCATTATGATTTTGAGGTGGTAAGGGTGTGATATCAAATGCTTGAATATTAATATTTGTATTCTACATGCAGTTTGAATAGGGTAGATCACATCGCCGGAACAGGTTAGAATTATAGACTAAAAGATAGTTGAATTTTCTCGTTTACAGGCAGTGTTTTTTTGAGTGAGATTCATGGCACCAGGGCCACAGTGGCTTACAATGGCATTTCTCATAGAAACTCCTGGTCTTCACCTCATTAATTATTTATCCTCTGCCTGACCCTGTGGTGATGCTTGTCATGCTAAGTGGAAGCACTTGTTACTGCTTGGACCATTTGGTGATCATGTCTCTGGTGCCGTACCTGAAGTCCAACCGCACGCCAGTTCAGTCTCTGCAGCCCAGGATCTGCCCTTCACACTTGGCACCCATGACTCTACATTAAGGACACATCCCAGAAAGGGAAATCAGCTCCTTGCCTGGAGACGATGTTAGATAGTAGTCTGGGTTACTGTTGTAAAATGCAACATACATCAGTACAGGAAGAAGTTTAAAGATTTTCTACCTCCACAAGGATAGACATATACAAACAAAACACAGAAACATAGAAGATTGGAGCATGAAGAGGTCATTTGACTTTTGAGCCTGCTCCGTCACTCATCATGGTCATGGCTGACTGTCCAACTCAATAGCCGAATCTTACTTTCACCCCATAACCTTTGATCCCATTCACCTCAGTGCTATATCTATCCAACTCTTGAATACATTAAATGTTTTGGTATTAACTACTTCCTGTGGTAATGAATTCCACAGGCTCACCACTCTTTGAGTGAAGAAATGTCTCCTCATTTCCATCCTAAATGGTCCACCTTGAATCCTTAGACTGTGACCCCTGGTTCTGGATGCACCCACAATTGGGAACATGACTCAAACACTGGGAATAAGTGCCACCATCCTCCCTCTCTGCTCTCTCACACTCAAAGCATCATCCTAACTCTGTCACTGCATATGCCTCTCAGCAAGGCTCAGAGATTATAGCTGTCAGTATGGCCTGCATCATGTCCACTCAATCGCTCCCACTCAGCGCATCTTGCTAACCACTAATGCTTCCTCTCATCTGCGGTTCTGACTCAAACGTTGGGAACATAGCTCTTGTATCAGCATTAACTGCTCTTCCTTCTGTTTCCATCATATTCAATCCCTTCTTTACTTTCATTGCAGGTTATAAAGAAAAACCATTATCAGTTCTAACTCTGTGCTACAAGATGGCATAAACAGATTTTTAAAATGTGGATGTTAAGTAATTATGTATAAACTGTTTAAATTTCAGCAGGTCTTGATCATATTATGTGTCTTTCCCATTAGCAATTTAGCAAATAACTGATGTAAAAAACAGAAGAAGTAAAACAGTTCTTTAGTGATGATTAAGTAATTATCTTGCAAAATTAAGAAATACCTGTTTCTCAGGATGACGGAATCTAATATTTTAAACTGATTAAGTTTAATGATTTTATTTTGTTGTCACAGAAATTAAATGTGATTTAGATGTCATTTAAATAAGCCATTAATCTTTTCATTTTAAAGTAGGTTTATGTACAAAATAATCAATTAAGACCATAAGACCATAAGAAATAGGAGTGGAAGTAAGGTCATTTGGCTCATCGAGTCCACTCCGCTGTTCAATCACGGCTGATGGGCATTTCAATGCCATTTACCCATATTCCCTTAATTTCTTGCGAGATTAAGAATTTATCAATCCCTGCCTTGAAGACATTTAACGTCCCGGCCTCCACCGTGCTCCATGGCAGTGAATTCCACAGGCCCACCACTCTCTGGCTGAAGAAATTAGATTAGATTACTTAGATTAGATTACTTACAGTGTGGAAACAGGCCCTTCGGCCCAACAAGTCCACACCGACCCGCCGAAGCGCAACCCACCCAGACCCATTCCCCTACATTTACCCCTTCACCTAACACTACGGGCAATTTTGCATGGCCAATTCACCTAACCTGCATATTTTTGGACTGTGGGAGGAAACCGGAGCATCTGGAGGAAACCCACGCAGACACGGGGAGAATGTGCAACTGTGAAATGTTTCCTCATTTCTGTTCTAAACTGACCCCCTTTCTAATTCTAAGGGTGTGCCCACGAGTCCTAGTATCCCCACCTGACGGAAACAATTTCCCAGCATCCACCCTTTTTAAGCCATGCACTATCTTGTAAGTTTCTATTAGATCTCCCCTCAACCTTCTGAACTCTAATGAATACAATCTCAGGATCCTCCGCTGATCATCGTATATTATTGCAATTATCATATACTCACATAGTTATTTAGTAAAAGATAAATAAAAGTTGTTTGCTGCAGTTTTCTTTTCCCAGCTGTTTCTGTTGTCTTGCATAATCTTACAATTCTGAGGAAGATATAATAATGAAATAATAGCTTGATCTGCTGGTGTATTGAATTACTCACAGTGGACTGTTGGGACATGCTTCTATTCTCCCTGCGGTATGTGGGATCTCAGCCAATTTAATGTTAAAAAAAAACATTTCCTAGTAGAGAATATCATTAAAGGAATCTAGCTATGGCTCTTTCATGTGCCTTTAAAGTACACCTTGCCTTATAAGATTGCTGTTGATTGTATCAATACTTTCAAAAGCAACTCAGCGGTGTAAATCACCTTGTGTGAGTTTCCTTGGAGGCACTTAGCCCTTTGTGAAGAGACCTGAGATGCTTTCTGTGTTGAAAGTACTTGATAAGTGGAAGTAATGTTTCTTGACTCTCTTCAATAGTTTCACAGCAGTTAATGTAACATCATTATGCAAGAAGGATACACAAGATCACTATTGATCAACTGGCTTAATGTTTGATGAAGGCACACTCTTCACATGCACGTTTTGAGACAAAACTGGAAAATGTTTAAATTTCATTGATCAATCTAGGGCATTCAGCACAGATCTTTTTTAAAAGCAAGTCATAATTGTGAACTATTATAAAGTTTTCAAAGAGAAGTCCGATTGTATGGTTAAACAGGATGTGGTTGATGTAGATTTTTAGAAGGATTTTAGTAAGCTGAATAACAAGATGGTAATTTCAAAGATGAGACATATGGAATCAAGGTTGATCAATGACCATGGTGCCAAGAGTAAGGGTAAATATATGTTGCTTAGTTTGGGGAAGTCATGAAAATAGTGTAGCTTCGAGGTCAGTGGTGGATCCATTTTTGTTCCTGTTGACCGAGATGTTGCTTGGAGAATAATGGTGTGGCTTTCGGCTTTCAGTCTGTTTTAAGAGAAAGTTGAGCGTGATCTTTTGTCATCCACATAACCTTGAAGGTCTGAAGCTTGCTGTCCCGGCAAAAGATGAATTGTAGTAGTCTTTGCAGATAGGCCTGAAACATGCAATTGCGTGAGCTTGAGGTATTTACCCACTAGGTCTCACTAAAGACACCATAGAGAGCCAGATTTTTGTAGTGCAGTAGTGAAATAAAGGAGTCTGTGGCTGATCTCGAAAAAAACTGCTCACAAAAATCTATTCTTCCTGTGGCAAAGACGTGCCCTTTCCTGACAGAGATTAAATCTGGTGTCAAATCAGAAGAATCTCATTGTAAGTAACAGCAGTTATATCATTATTTAGGTCAGCAGCCAATGATATTGAAGTATTCCCGAGTAATAAAGCATGTAATAGCTTCATTTTTGAATGAAAATGTTTTACATGTTTCGCAAAAGAAATGATATTGATTGGAATCATTTGGAAAAAAAGCTACTTTTACTTTTAAAACTGTGAAATTATTTTAATTGTAAGTGAGAAATTTAACATTCCTCAAACAGACAAGTAGCTTTTCAAGGTCAGTGACGGTGTTTTGCGGTAATTAGGAGATTAGTGGATTGTTGAAAATCCATTTATACCTTGCTCAACATGGTATAACTTTTTCACAGATTTGTGCAGTGATGTTATCAGCAGAATAGTGGAGATTTTCACTAATGCATGATTCTCCACTGACTTCTGGTTTTGTGCTTCATTCTGTACATCTATAGTTTTACAAAACTGCTGTCAGTTTCAGAGGGGTAGTAACAGTTAATATTAACAGTTTTGCTGTTGTTACCATCAGAGAAACTGGCCACAATATTAGGACTGGTGCTGTCTCAGGTAAATGCATTGTAATGTTATTCTAATTACTAACAATCTCTATAGCCCTGGAAATTTAATTTTATGAGGGTGGTCTCATTTTTTTCAGAAACTAGTTAGTTTTGAATTTTTAAATTTTATTTAACTTGCTGGTTTTACCTTTTCCTTGTAATCCTAAGATTTGTTCTACTTTATGGATATGGTATAAATGGAAGTAATATTTTTTTCAGATTAGAGTCTATTGGCTGAATTTAATGACAGTGGGATCTGTGCTATCCGCTATTCTGAAAGCCTCTGGTAACCCTGCCATAGCCAATTTAGAATCCCTGGCAGAACTAAATGACAATCAGAAAGTTAACTTTCTGTCTTCAGGTATTTCATAATTTTTTTAAAAAGGCAGACAGCCTTCTGTCAAGAGCCGTCAGTCTACCAAAAATGGCTGGCAGCTATTCAGTCCCAGCAGCACCCTGGAAGCATTAGTCACTACTGGTGCAGCAGCAGGACTCAGTGAATGTGGAACAGGCCCAGGTCAAGTAAAGGTGGAGCAAATCTTGGAACACAGGTAACTGGGTCAGGCTTGCTACGTCACCTGGCCATGGTGAGTATGTGGGTAGGGATGGTGATGGTGGTTTGTGTTTTAGCTGTGGTGGCCAGGGGGGTGCCTTTCAGGAGGAACAGTCCATGCTGCTGTGGGATGTGTAAAGAGCCTTTGTGGGCCACAGTGTGCCCAGCAGTAGGGACCCCCACATTAACAATGACATCAATTGTCTTCAATGTGGGAGGATCATCCTTAAACTCCATGTTGTGTCTTGGTAAGGGTTCTTCAGTCTGATGAGTCTGAACAGCCTCACTCTTCCTTGATTTCTTTGCTCATGTATACCACAAATGCTCTCTCGGTGACACTGTGTTGTACCATGCTCTGGGTTTGTGCATTTTGATTTCAAGAGTCAACAAAGCAGCTGTCAGTGAGATAAAACTGTTCCTTTCCTGCAGGTTGCAAAATCCAGGCCTTTATGTATAGATAGCTCAGACTGACGAATAGAGTTTGAAACTTGCTGCTGATATCATTTGATAACTGGTGAGGACTGTAAAAGACTTCAGGATGATATAATTAGCAGAAAGGTGGCATGTGCAATTGATGTTGTTATATTTTTGGGAGGAAGAAATAGGGAGTGGGGGTAAGTCCACTCGGAAAAAAACACAGAAGGAAACATTGTTGAAGATCAGATGAAGATTTGTGTGGAAGCATGAATGTAAATTGACATAATCATGAAAAGGGCCTACATATTATTAGGCTTAAAGATATAGAATGTAAGATTAAGAACGAATAATGAATTAATACAAAAGACTGGACATCTTATTATAGGGAGGACATTAAAGCCTAGAGAGCCTATCTTCAAGATAATGCCAAGGATATGAAACTAAAGCTACAAAGAGAGACAAGAAATATTGGAGTTATTTTCACAGGAATAGGGAAGGCTGAAAGGACAATTGATGTTATTTTAATTATTTAGATAGAACCATCAGAAAGTATCTAGTAGTTTGGAGGGTTGTGCTACAGTTAAGTAAATAGTTAACCAGGGTGTAATCTTCTAACTGTCTGAGTCATAGAGTCATAAAGATATACAGCACAGAAACAAACCCTTCAGTCCAACTCCTCCATGCCGACCAGATATCCTAACTTAATCTAGTCCCATTTGCCAGCACTTGGCCCATATCCCTCTAAACCCTTCCAATTCATATACCCATCCAGATGCCTTTTAATTGTTGTAATTGTACCAGCCTCCAGCAATTCCTCTGGCATACACTCATGACCATCTGTGTGAAAAGGTTGCCCCTTAGGTCCCTTTTAAATCTTTCCCCTCTCACCCTAAACATATGCCCTGTGGACTCCCCACCCCAGGTAAAAGACCTTGTCTATTTATCCTATCCACGCCCCTCATAGTTCTATAAACCTCTATAAGGTCACCCCTCAGCCTCCGACTCTCCAGTCTATTCAGCCTCTCCCAACAGCTCAAATTCTCCAACCCTGGCAACATCTTTGTAAAGGCTTTACCAAGATGTGTAGCAGAAACAGAAGAGAATTCTGGCGAGGCCAGTCTGGACGTTGAGGTCACCTCACTCCGTTTTTTTATACTTTTCACAAGCAGCATGGTGATATTCTTGTTATACTGCAGTGAGATGGCAATTTACAGAGATTGAAGCTTGTTAAACACCTTGTTAATGCCACAACTCTTCTCATTAATATTCATCCTCCTATCTTACCAAACTCACCCACCAAACGAGCTCGATGTCGGAAAAATCTGATGAGGAAATCAGAGGGGATACCTGGCGGATTCAGCTCAGCATTTGTTCCAAACCACCACCACGTTGGACCTTGGGCAACACCATCTCAGGACATGATGCATGGTTCCAGCCACATGTACACTTTGTTCATGGACACTGGCATCATGGCACCTCTCTGATATATTGGCAGGATACACTGGAAGCATACATTAGCATTGCAGAGCAAGCAGGCAACTAGCATTGAAATGGCTGCAGCAGGGCACTGTACGCACAGAAACAGGAAGAGTCTAGATTAGAGTGGTGCTGGAAAAGCACAGCAGGTCAGGCAGCATCCGAGGAGCAGGAAAATCGACGTTTCAGGCAAAAGCCCGTGCCCAACTCTTGGAATGGACTAGGTGGAATCTCAGGGCTATTTGCTGTGTGCCCGTAAGTTTGCTTGCAGCATCTAGCTGTGCTTTGCCTTTCTGTGCTGTGCTGGTTTCCATGTTAGTCTTTCAGCTAGAATCAAAGGCTATCGGTAATGTCATATTGAGGTGCTCTGTTGTTGAGACACACAGACAGGCTGCTTGTTGTGTTTGACAGTATGGGACTGTCCTGCAGGCTTGGGGGAACATCTTGTTGAACAATACAAGCTTCAGTCCATCACCTACAGCATTGTCAGCTGCTAGTGTGGCAAATATTCATTCAAACAAATGGCCATGTTGGAAAATTGATGGGGTCTAGCTCTCCGTACATTCAGTGGGTTGGGGAGGGGGAGGGATGGTGTGGGGGAGTGGGAGATGTTGTCTATCATTGGGTCCTGATACTGTCAGTCATGGGCACAGTCTGCACACAGTATAGGGGCCTTACCACATTCAGTCATCTAGTTGTGTTGTTGACGTACAGGGGATTTGTCCTAGTACAGTTGGGGGACTGTTATGTTGTCAGTCCTGTTGGGCCAGCATATACAATCAGGGGGGTTATGGGTCTGGTGCTGACAGTATGCATCATGAGCTGTGTTCCCAGCCACTACCTTTCCTGCCCAGATGCAAAACATTACTAGAAAATGGCTAAAACAGTTTGATGGGTGAAAGTATGAGATCTATGTCTGTTGAACACAACGATATTGTAGTGACAAAAACATGAAGCAGCCATTTTCAAAATGCAGCAACATTGCATTAGCAAATATTGCATCATTGGCTCTGTGTGCAGTGTGAGGGTGCTTCTGTGTCAAATGCTGATCAAAGCCAATTTGCCACATGCCACTCATGTTTGTAAATTGAACTTTGGCATCTCAATTATGTTGACGTTATCAGCAATAACAGTACAGAAGTCCAGTGGTGGCTGAAGGGGAACCATTATTCATACAACTTCAAACTGGCCAAGGAGGACCAGAGCTGAGAGCAAGCTCAGGAGCCATAACAACCCCCATGGAGGATGAGGAACACAGATCTGGGAGAGGTCACTGTTGCTGGGCTCCTCCAGATGTATAGGTCCAGAGTTTTCCAACCCTGATTCCATTTCCTGGGGATGTGTGAGGCACAGTATATCCAATGACACTGTGATGGAACTGTGCCGGACACTGGCAGGATCCAGGGGCTGCAGGAGTGGAGGCCATCGCCTTCCAGTGGTTGCAATGTTCACTATGGCACTGAATTTCAATTTAACTAGCTCCTGTGTGGGATCTCTCAGTCATGGCACCCACATACACTCACTCCAGTCACCAAAGACATCCTTGCAAAATCACGCAGGTGCATTTTATTTCACAAAATAGGGTCAGAACTCCAGCCGGGCACGTGGATTTAGAAACATAGCTGGGATGCCCAGTTACAGGGTGCCACTTAGAGCTGAGAGGGCAGTATCACAATGCTGCAACATTCATCAACAGGAAGGGATTGTTTAACAATGCACAATCAGAGCCGGTGACAAGCTGAGGTACTGGGGAATGGAAGCAATCTTCCAAGGAGGAAGGTGAGGACATTGAGGAGGAAAGAAAATCCCCTTAGTTCATAACAGAGTTGAGATGTGATGGATGTTACAAGCCTGGCAGAGCCTCATTGATACCCAGTTCTAATAAAAGAGAGCTGTCTGTAACTTGCAGTCATTAACTATAAAATAAACTTTAGTCATGATGCCAGACGCTGGTTGGCATTGTGCATGTGAAGTTCAGCCTCTGTTGACTTTGTCTGTGTTTCCTTTTGTTTTCTATGAAAAACATTTCAAGTTTGTCTTTATCTTTGTCCAGTTGCTTGCCTGTATGTGCTATTCGCTTATTGGACAATGTGAAGATTCAGGTTGAGAGTGTGGTGCTGGAAAAGCATAACAGATCAGGCAGCATCGGAGGAGCAGGAGAATCGACGTTTCAGGCAAAAGCCCTTCATCATTTGGCTGAAACGTCGATTCTCCTGCTCCTCGGATGCTGCCTGACCTGCTGTGCTTTTCCAGCACCACACTCTTGACTCTAATCTCCAGCATCTGCAGTCCTCACTTTCGCCTATTGTGAAAATTTAGGTCTACAGTGGGCATTGGGGACAGGGTAGCACTGACTGAAAGGATATTCAGGCACGATGCAGCTATGGACAGGTAAAGTGTGTGGCCCGGTGGCATGGGCAAGAGAATGTCAGCTATGCCAGTTACGTACTGCATGCAACACGGCTTGTGGTTGCTGTGTCATGATACTGTCAGTGAATGGCTTTACTGGAACGCCAACATTTGTCTGGGTGCTTAGTGCCTTTCAGAAAGTACAACAATGCCTTGCAGCAAAAAGCCTTCCAAAAAACTTAATTCACCACCTACTTCGCCAAAAAAGTAAAATTTAGCTGCCAGGAAAAGTTAGACAATTAAAAACCTAGACTAATTCCTTGAATAACTGACACCCAATACAGCATACATGTCCACAATTATCTCTCCCCTAGAACCTTTATACCCTCCATACTCTAAGGTGACACCCTTCATCACCACACTCCCAGCAACTGGCAAACATCTCAGCCAGTGAACCTGATAACCTGTACTCCCCCTAGCTCCTGACAGAGCCCCCCCAATCCCACCAACTCCTGGGACCTGACAACCCCCAACGCTAGTCTGGATAACCCACCACTCTCCCTCAGGACCTAACAATGCCTGCCACCAGACCTGGCACTCCACCCGCCCTACTGCCTCAGAACCAATACCTTGTTCTCTTCCCTGTGAGATGACTTCTACCTTCCTGGAACCCTAATCATATACTTACTTTCCATGTTTACTCATTGACTGGAGCTATCAATGTGGCTGTCTGTGATGATGGACATTTAAGTCACAGAATATGACATTTGAGTGCTGTGCATAAGGGGTCACAGTTTAACTTGTCCCCATTATCCTGTATTAAGCATGATTTGTCAGACTTAAACTCTTTCTGAATGTAAGAAAACAGGAATGGCTAGACTTGCACATTTACCATTTGTATCCTGTTGCAGATCTTCCATTAACCATGGAAAGCCATAGTCAGAATGGCAAGGTGTCACTGGTGATATGTGCACGTGTAAGTTTTGTAGAAATACTATCATACCGTTTCAAGAGAAAAAAAGTCTGCCTGTCTTCTCTCTAAGGAAATGATGCTTGATATAATGATTACAAATTTATAATAGCTTCATAATTGAGAGCTATAAATATATTGATTGTTTTTACTGTTAAATTGTTCAAACATTCATGATGGGTCTCAGGCTTTCAGATATAACCACCTAAGTGAACAGGTGCATTGATGTTTGAGTGAAGACTATATTGCTTAAATTTCAGTTAAGTAAACAAAGTCATTGAGCTTTATTTTATCAAACACAGCTTGGATTTTGTAGTCAGTGCTGAAGCGATAGGAGTTGCCACTGGCCTTGAAGAAAGCTGTCCACAAAAATCTAGTGATCTCAGTGGAGTTGATTTCCCGTTTCCTGATGTTTTATTAAATCAGGCACCACATCCAGGAGATGCCAGGTGTCTAGCCATTATAATATAGGGAGCAGGGTACTGAGGTGGATGATCAACCGTGATTATACTGCATGACAGAGCAGGCTTGAAATGCTGAATGGCCTACTCCTGCTCTTATTTTCTGTTTCTATCATCAAGTAGGGCAGGTAACCAATCATATTGATGTATCCTGACAGATAAAAAATCTGAAAATTAAGTACACTAATTATCATGCACTTTTAATTATCTTTCGCAGATAGAAAAATAATATGTAATTAATGTGGATGCTGAAATATATTTTAAAACATATATAATAGTGGAGAAATTTGAATTCCAAAAATATAAATTTAGATTTTCAGAGGCTGGGAGATTTTTAAAATTAATTATGAACCTGGAGCACTATTAAAACCTAGTTATATCTCATTTATCAAACTGTAACTTTTTTCAAAGTTTTTAACAGTGATACTAATAGATTGAAGTCTGGCTGGGAGACCTTAATTGTGAGCTCAATGGGGAGGCATGGAATTATGGACTGGCCTTTTTGTTAGTGCAGCACTCCCACTATTCTGCTCTGTAGTGCCTGCTTTGATTTTTGTGCTGCCACAGGCTTTTTGAGTCAGAGGCAAGAAAGAGATCAACTGATGCACAATTGTCACCCTAAAGCTTAATACAAATATTTGATAAATACTAACACATCCTTTTGGCAATAAACAATTTGGAAACTATAATAGTGACAAATTTTTCATGGAGTGACTGCCAATAGATTAATCTCAACTGATTACTTTAATGGAGAAAGTGAGGTCTGCAGATGCTGGAGATCAAAGTTGAAACTTTATTGCTGGAACAGCACAGCAGGTCAGGCAGCATCCAGGGAACAGGAGATTCGACGTTTCGGGCACAGGCCCTTCTGCAGGAATGAGCAGAGAGTG
>NC_057718.1:48178377-48181890 GCF_004010195.1 Chiloscyllium plagiosum
ACACCGCGACGGTCGGAGGAGGAGCGTCTTATCTTCCGACTGGGAACCCTCCAACCGCAGGGGATGAACTTGGACTTCACCAGTTTCTTCATTCTCCCTCCCCCCACCTTGTCTCAGCCGGATCCTTCCCGCCCGGCACCGCCTTCCTGGCCTGCAGTCTTCTTCTTGACCTCTCTGCCTCCACCCTACTCCGACCTATCACCCTCACCTTGACCTCTTTCCACCTATCACATTTCCAACTCCCCTCCTCCAAGTCCCTCCTCCCTACCTTTTATCTTCTCCTGCTGAACACTCTCTGCTCATTCCTGAAGAAGGGCCTGTGCCCGAAACGTCGAATCTCCTGTTCCCTGGATGCTGCCTGACCTGCTGTGCTGTTCCAGCAATAAAGTTTCAACAACTGATTACTTTAATGCCCAACAGATTTTCTGGTGCTTCAGCAAGTTTATGCAGCAATTAAGTGAATCTGGCAGATTCAATTTCCAGTCTGTACTGAGTGAATTTGTCTCAGGTGAGATAAACACATACTATACCTTCCCTCCTCAGTGCCCCTAATGCTTTGTCTGTCTTTAACATTACCAAGTTAGGTGAACATCTGAGTCAGATTGTATGTGTATGCAATATCAAATCCCCTCCTGTGAAGGGCTGAAGATTCAGAACAATCTCAATGTCTCAAGGCTCAACAGAGAGTGATAAAGAATTCTTTTTCAGAGAAACGTCATCTGCTGGATATTCACTGAAGTGAGGGTGATTGGGCAGCCTTCAGGAATAAAGTGTACCCAACTATTCTAGAGATCCATGGCCCCATTTCCAGTTAGCATCAAGAAGGGAAGGAAGGTATGATTTAATCCTGAAACTACTGGAGGAGAAACATTGTCTCTTCAGGGTTTCCTTCAATAGCATGTCAGTAAAACTGAAGCACAGTACATGCTAAAATATCTACAGGACTGTCCTCTTCAGGTTCAGAGAGCTGTAAGACACTTGAGTAAATCAGAAAGTGAATGAATTTCAATCACATACAGATCACAAAGTTGAAGAGATTCCGTGATGTTTCGAAATCTGTAGACAGGCCTGAGTCTACAAGTTCATTCGCCGATTGTAATGGCAATAATTGTGGTATCATTTTACTGTCTGCTGTTTGGAAACTTGGAAAAGCTTCAGAGCAGGTTATTGACATAGGTACTGGATAAATCTGCCGTGATTTGGAACCGTGGGTCTAATGGAAACTTGTGAGGATGGAGTGGTTCTTTGTGATTGGTGGCTCTGGCGTGCATCACACATCCTCATTACTTGTTCGATAATTTTGCAGTTCCTTGGCCAATGCATAATTTCCCTTGATGTTTGCTCTATGCCCAAATGCTCCTGATCTAACTGTGAAAAGGAGTGCTGGCAAAGGGCTTTTCTTTGAAAATCATGTCTCGTTAATTTCTGCATGGACTTAGGTATCTTAGGGTGGCTGGTCTCATTGCATCCTATCAAACCATCCTTCTATAAGAACTTTTCATTATGCCATTTACCTTGGATCATTATCTGTTCCCTCCTGAAGGTAGTTGCATTTTGGCTGACCAAGTCTCATCAGATCATCACTAAGTGCATCTTTCACCTCTTTGTCGATGCTGTCTACCTGTTGGTCCAGTGAAACATCAACAGTTTTGTTGGAATTTGCTCTATCTGCTCAGTGTGTCTGATGCAACCATTTTGCTACGTGGTTCGGAAGGAAATTCATAATCATATTCCTGGACTTTTATTAGAAGTAGGGACTTTCAACTTCCCCAGTGCTAACTGGGGAAGACAAGGTATAAAAGGCACAAAGGGGCCTGAATGTTTAAAAAGTATCCAGGAGAGTTTTTTAAGCCAGCACAAAGAAAGTTCTAGAAGAGAGAGGGCAGTGCTGAAGCAAATTTTAGGGAGAAGCCAGGCACATGATAAAACTGTCAGTGGAGGAACATTTTGAAAGTGACCATAATTTAGTAAGGTTTAAAATAATTCTAAATAAGGACAAAAGATGGACCGGAAATGAAGATTCTGAATTGGGAGAAGGTTAATTTTAATAAGACAGAGGGAGCAGGTACTTGCTGGATAATCCACATCAAAACAATGGGAGACATTCAAAAGGATAATTGTGAAAGTGCAGGGTCAACATATTTTTGCAAGGGTGGAAACAACAATTGCAGAAAATGCTGAATGTCAAGGGATGTACAGGATTGGATAAGAAAAACAAAAAGAAGCTTATGGTATATACCAAAGACACCAAACAGTGGATGTCCCAGAGAAATTTGGCAGATGGTTGCTTGAAAAGGAAATTAGGAGATTGAAACGGGAATATGAGAAAATTCTGGCAGATAACATTCAGGAAAATCCAACGGCAGTTCATAAGAAATTATAAGTAGAAAAGGGGTGAGAAAATAACCCAGGGAAGAGGAGGGCCCATTAGAGACCAAAGTGGCTGTCTGTGTGTGGACCTGGAAGACGTAACTGGGGATTTAAATAGATACTTTGCATTTGTATTCACAATAGAAAAGGATGATGTAGTCTAGAAATGAAGGAGGGTGACTTTTAAAAAAAAGCAGAGCTGGATGATGGACATTTAATTGAATTGCAAAATTGGTTCAAATTCAGCTCTGACTCCAATGCTTCAACATCATCAGTAGGAATGTAACTGGGAATATTCTACTTTGTTTGCAAATGGGATACTTTTGATTTTCCCGTCAAATTGAATGTTGCTTTCTCACATTTGACACAACAGACGGGTCTTACTCAGTGAAGTTGACTAACTGGATGGATATGTGAAACAATCCATCTTCCGCAACTACACTGGCCCCACACCCCACCTTTTCCTCCGCTACATCGATGACTGTATCGGCGCCGCCTCGTGCTCCCACGAGGAGGTTGAACAGTTCATCCACTTCACCAACACCTTCAACCCCGACCTCAAATTCACCTGGACAGTCTCAGATTCCTCCCTCCCCTTCCTCGACCTTTCTATTTCTATCTCAGGCGACCGAATCAACACGGACATCTACTACAAACCGACTGACTCCCACAGCTACCTGGACTACACCTCCTCCCATCATGCCCCCTGTACAAATGCCATCCCATTCTCCCAATTCCTTCGACTCCGCCACATCTGCTCCCAGGAAGACCAGTTCCAAAAACGCACAACCCAGATGGCCTCCTTCTTCAAGGATCGCAATTTCCCCCCCCCCGACGTGGTCGACGATGCCCTCCACCGCATCTCTTCCACTTCCCGCTCCTCCGCCCTTGAACCCCGCCCCTCCAACCGCCACCAGGACAGAACCCCACTGGTCCTCACCTACCACCCCACCAATCTCCATGTACAGCGCATCATCCGCCGTCACTTCCGCCACCTCCAAACAGACCCCAGCACCAAGAATATATTTCCCTCCCCTCCCCTATCAGCTGTCCGTAGAGACCACTCCCTCCGCGACCCCCTTGTCAGATCCACACACCCCACCGACCCAACCTCCACTCCCGGCACCTTCCCTTGAAACCGCA